>NC_046159.1:131177412-131183091 GCF_011064425.1 Rattus rattus
CTCCCACTACCACTGGTATTAAAATGTGTGCCTTCTTCACACGTAGCATTTTTATGTTGGTTATCAATATCTGACCTCAGGGACTCATGCATTCAGGACAAATGCTTTGTTACTGAGGTATATCTGAGGAGGCAAGGCTGATTCCATGACAGGCTTCAGATTGGCATGTCTGGACTGGGCAAGTCCAGTCAAGTCTTCCTCTCAGAAGCTGCCCCAACACTTGGCCTGAGGCAAGGACAATGAGTCAGCAGCAGTTTTCAGATGTCCTCAGGTACTTCCTCAGCAACAATTCCCAGACCTCCCCAGCAACAGTTTCAAGCCCTCACAACCAGGTAATGGAATGTCTCTAGAGATGGAGAAAGATAAAGGTCACCACCCCAGAATCCCCTAACGTGCTTTAAATCAGACCTGCGAGCTCACATGATTTTCTCTCTATATTGGTAATGGGAAACCCCAGCATGCTGGGCTTCTACAGAATAAAATATTCTTTGTGTTTACATACTATTTGAGTCTGGGGTATCATTCTTCCATGGATCCTGGACCCTTACATATCAACAAGCCCTGTGTGCGATAGTCTATTTACTTGGTACCACTATAAGATAAATATTACCACTGCATATTCCTCAAGACACATTCCAGTAATTCCTCCTTCTCCTCCTCCTTCTCTCCACTCCTACTCCTCCACATTCCAACATTACCACAGCTTTCCCCAAGGCATATTCTAGTAATTCCACACTCATGCCCACTGATGGTCATCTTTTATGGTACATCAGGGTTGCTATCTGTGGTCCCTCGAAAATGAAAGAAATGATGCTGTATGATGTTTAAGATCATAAAAGACTCCCATGGTGGGAGGATAAGCAACAGTTCCCTTGAGAAGTTCACATACTGAGATAATGTGAGACAGCCACCATGAGAAAGAATTCCTCCAAAGTCACCCAAACCATGGTTGCTACCCCAGTCTGTACAGCCTGGAACTGGAAATATCTAGCTGAGCTGACACGGGCTCCTTGCTCTTTACTTCTGCATAGGATAATAGATGGTGCTTATTTAAGCTAAGTTGGGTATCATTTGTTATTCAGCGACAATTCCCCATTATAGACTATTTTATGGCAATGGAAACACAACAGAGAATTGAAGTGCATTGCTTTAAAATTACTGTTTCAGGGACTGACAAGGGAAAACACAAACTCAGGAATCTTACTCCAGAGCCCAGTTTCACAGTCCATATACTGTGACCAGTGACTTCATCTGTTTTATGTAGCAACAACAGGATTTCATATTCTGTGTAAATTAGAAACAACAGATGCTGGTTTAGGTCAGAGTTCTGGAAGCTGGGATGTCCAAGATGATGGGACTGCATCTGATTAAAGATTTCTTTTGTTTCGTTTTATCATATCCTAACATGACTGAAAATAGCACACAGGGAAAGAAGAAGATGAGGGGAAAAGGAAGAGGGGAATAGGAAGGAACAATGACAAGGTCATTATTTTAGTTACTATTATCAACCCACAGGATCCAGGATCACCTAAGAGACAAGCACCAGATACTCCTCTAAGGCAGTGTTGAGATTAGGTTAATCTGTGGGCATGCCCATGAGAGATTGTCTTTATTAGGTTGATTGAGATAGGAAGACCTATCCTGAAAGGAGTGACCCCACTTTCTAGGCATGGCTCCCAGATTTTAGAAAGAGGTGGAGCTAGGAGATCACCAGCATCTACTTCCCCAATGCATCCTGACCATGCATGAAATGTGGCCATCTTCAAGCCGTGAGCCACCAATATGGGTCCCTTAATCCACTATAGTGGCATATTTTGACTTGAGTTGTAGAGAATGTATTTGAAACCCGGAACCATTTCATTTCTAGAGTTTCCTTGATCACTTTCACCCTATTGAGTGATTGGACAAAGAAAATATAATTAACTCTAGTAAAAAGCAACATCCTTAAATGCCCCATGTATGTGATGCAGTATTTAACTGCTACAACAACATGTCATCTAAATAATGGTATGTGAACTTATTGGGATTTTTCCCCCTTTAAAATAAAACTTGTAGGAAGGATGAGGAGTCATGTGCCTTATAATAGGTTCATCTATTCACTAAGCTAAGTCTTCTCTCGATTTCTTAGTACCATCCTACCTGTTTTGGGTTACTTCTGCCTCCTTCCCAGTCTCTTTCTTTTTATTTTCATAATATTTTCATTGATTACTTGGAAATTTTACCTGAACTTGAGCATACTCTATTCCCAGCACTCCCATGTTCATTCTCCACTCCATCACTTCCCAGAAGAAGGAGGAAGAGGAAGAGGAGGAGGAGGAGAAGCAGAAGAGAAGAAGGAGAAGGTGCAGGAGCAGAAGAAAGAAGGAGAAGGTGCAGGAGCAGAAGGGAGGAGGAAGAGGAGGGGAGAAGGAGGAGGAGGAGGAAGAGGAGGGGAGGAGGAGGAGGAGGAGGAAGGGAAGGAAGAGGACTAAGAGGAGGAGGAGGGGAGTACCTAATTTATATTGCCTACAGTATGGTCAAATCCCCAGTGCCCAGCCCCTTGAAGAAAACTGAGTCCTTCCCCACCATCACCCCTGCCAAAAGCTATCAACTGTGGAGAGCTACACTTCAGCATCCTTTACAATTTTTAAGAGTTCTCTTCAGTTGGCTTTCTGTTAGGCTGTTACTTTTCTCAGCAGGGGCGAGGAGGGAGATGAGATAGGGTGGGGTTAGGATTGTCACAGAAACCTTCTGTCTTAGTCAGGGTTTCTATTCCTGCACAAACATCACGACTAAGAAGCAAGTTGGGGAGGAAAGGGTTTATTCAGCCTACACATCCACATTGTTGTTCATCACCAAAGGAAGTCAGGACTGGAAATCAAGTAGGTCAGGAAGGAGGAGCTGATGAAGAGGCCATGGAAGGATGTTACTTACTGGCTTGCTTACCCTGGCTTGCTCAGTACCACCCACAAGGGGCCCTCCCCACTTGATCACAAATTGCAAAAATACCTTACAGCTGGATCTTCTGGAGGCATTTCCTCAACTGTGGCTCCTTTCTCTGTGATAACTACCAATTGTGTCAAGTTGACACACAAAACCAACCAGTATACCTTCTATGTCTGTCTTTCCCAACTCCAAGTCTGAAGTCATCAATATCATGGCAAAAGTAATTTCTCTGTCCTTTACAGTCAGCAGCAGTACAAATGATGGATAGACACATGGTTTCTGGAGACCATAGGGCCCATGGACATCCACATGGCCTCTGGTGTCACCATGTGTCCTGAACATCAGCATGGTCTCCAGTGGTAGTATAGATCATGGACATCAACAAGGTGTTCTACTTTGGTAGGAACATGATGCAGGCATGGCCCCTGGCAACAGTGTAACTGACACATCACTTTGGCCTCAGGTGGCAGAGTAGGCCAAAGATATCTATATGACTTTCTGTGATACCTTGGGCCAGAGTCATCAACATAGCTTCTAGCTATAGGTAGTCATGAACCACCATCTGAACCACATGAACCTTATGCAAATATTCATTGCAATGAGTCATTGATTGGTTCAGGTTTTATGGTTTCATAAATACTGAACCATCTCAGAGACTCATTTTAGAAATCCCGCTGTTGCTAGAGTCATGGCCATCCTGCACCTCTGACTCTTCAGGACTGGATCCTTCACATGCTTCAGTGACTTGTAAATGGGGTAGATGTTGAGATGGACTGACTCCAGGTATTGTAGCCCAGATAGTAATTGAGTTGGTCAGTCAGCATCAGAACCTCTGCCCAGCCTCCACAGAGCCCCCTCATTGCCTCCACATGCCCTATCTCAGTTTTAAAGTAATGTATAGATGGACAGATTTGATTGAAAAAAAAGATATAGGGCTGTTTAGAGACAAAGGCAGTTTCTTGAGCACATTGGAAAGCCCAGTGCTAAACAACCACTTGAGAATCAGGGATCTAGGTCAAGAAAGAAGTGACTTGGAGGACACATATAACACATGTCAGGCTGTCTGGGAGAAGACAAAACCCTTTTCATATTCTTCTCTTGAGTGTTTTCAAGTAGATGTAATTTTCCTTTATATGAAGGAAACATATAAACAGATTCAGTAAACTTACATTATATGTCTTTGCTCAAGTTGGTAGTTATTAAAAGGTAAAGCCAGGATTTGAATTGAATTCTCTGCATCTATAACTAATGTTCCATCTCCCATACCCTTAGAGTGAGAGGAAAGCCAGGCAGATCACTAGCTTCTCAAACTTGCCACCTTAAGGCACTGGGGTAGAAATATCCACCTCTTTTTATTACCATAATAAATATAATAATATAATAATATTTATTATTATTTTATATGTATGCATGTTTTGTTCAACTTACATCTGCACAGCTGAGTGCCTGATGCCCACAGAAGACCTCAGATTCCCTGAAACTACAGTTACAGACAGTTGTCAGTCATTATGTAGGCACTGGGAACTGAACCCCATTCCTTTACAAGAGAAGCCAATCCTCTTAAACAGTTAGCCTTTTCTCCAACCCGGACTTCACCTCTTCTAGGAATCACAATGTTAAGTTTTCCCTCTGACATTCTGACCATCCTTTCAGAAAGTCTATTTTGAAAGGTGAGGAAGAAAGAGAAATTGCAACATTTTCTTTCAGCAGCAGAACGGTGCTAGAGCCCTTCACTCTGCTGAGAGAAAGAACAGTTTTTCCTATTTTCCCTTATAAGAACCTAGTCTTGATCACAAATCCTTTGAAGTCTTTAGTTCCTGCTCTCAAAAACCAGACACAGACCCTCAAATTCTGAAAACAATTAAGGGATTTCTACTGACCCCAAAGAAGGGAGTAACTGCAAAGTTGTGGAGTTTTATTATTATTATTCAATTAAACGATTGAAATTAGAAAACAGAATAGGGCTTCTTGCTAAGCAACTGAACCTACTTGAGCTACAGTGACTTTCCTCCTCTCATAAGTTTATTGTTTGTCTCCTGGTGCAGAACTTCAGGACTTCAGAACTTCATTCATCAGGACTCCATAGTGATAGCTAATATAGTGTATATGGTCTTGCATCAATGTCACGTCTTAATTGTAATATAAACTTGACTCTCTTCTGTACTGTCTTAGTTAAGGTTTTTTGCTGTGAACAGACACCATGACCAATGTAAGTTTTATAAAGGACAACATTTAATCGGTGCTGGCTTACAGGTTCAGAGGTTCAGTCCATTATTATCAAGGCGGGAGCATGGCAGCATCCAGGCAGGCATGGTGCAGGAGGAGCTGAGTTCCACATCTTCACCTGAAGGAAGCCAGGAACAGACTGAGCATCCTCAGGCCGCTAGGAGGAGGGTCTCCAAGCCCACCCCACAGTGACACACTTCCTCCAACAAGGCCACACCTTCTAATATTGCCACTCCCTAGGTCAAGTATATGTAAACCATTACACGTATTATTATGGAAGTGGGAATATTTAGCCAACTTAATACTCTGTAATTAGAAAGGTATGAGTATTTTTTTTTATTATTATTAACTTGAGTATTTCTTATATACATTTCGAGTGTTATTCCCTTTCCCGGTTTCCGGGCAAACATCTCCCTCCCCCCTCCCCTTCCTTATAGGTGTTCCCCTCCCAACCCTCCCCCCATTGCTGCCCTCTCCCCAACAGTCTAGTTCACTAGGGGTTCAGTCTTAGCAGGACCCAGGGCTTCC
>NC_046159.1:131183191-131306688 GCF_011064425.1 Rattus rattus
CCTCTTCATCAGCTCCTCCTTCCTGACCTGTGATTTCCAGTCCTGACTTCCTTCAGTGATGAACAACAATGTGGATGTGTAGGCTGAATAAACCCTTTCCTCCCCAACTTGCTTCTTGGTCGTGATGTTTGTGCAGGAATAGAAACCCTGACTAAAACAGAAGGTTTCTGTGACAATCCTAACCCCACCCTATCTCTTCTCCCTCTTCGCCCTTGCTGAGAAAAGTAACAGCCTAACAGAAAGCCCACTGAAGAGAACTCTTAAAAATTGTAAAGGATGCCGAAGTGTAGCTCTCCACAGTTGATAGCTTTTTGGCAGGGGGTGATGGTGGGGAAGGACTCAGTTTTCTTCAAGGGCTGGGCACTGGGGTTTGACCATGCTGTAGGCAATATAAATTAGGTACTCCCCTCCTCCTCCTCTTGGTCCTCTTCTTCCTTCCTCCTCCTCCTCCTCCTCCCTCCTCTTCCTCCTCCTCCTCCTCCCTCCCCTCCTCTTCCTCCTCCTTCTCCCTCCCTTCCTCCTTCTTCCTTCTGCTCCTGCACTTCTCCTTCTCTTCTGCTTCTCCTCCTCCTCCTCTTCCTCTTCCTCCTTCTTCTGGGAAGTGATGGAGTGGAGAATGAACATGGGAGTGTTGGGAATAGAGTATGCTCAAGTTCAAGTAAAATTTCCAAGTAATCAATGAAAATATTATGAAAATAAAAAGAAAGAGACTGGGAAAGAGGCAGAAGTAACCCAAAACAGGTAGGATGGTGCTAAGAAATCGAGAGAAGACTTAGCTTAGTGAATAGAGGAACCTATTATGTGCACATGACTCCTCATCCTTCCTACAAGTTTTATTTTAAAGGGGGAAAAATCCCAATGAGTTCACGTACCATTATTTAGATGACATGTTATTGTGGCAGTTAAATACTGCATCACATACATGAGGCATTTAAGGATGTTGCTTTTTACTAGAGTTAATTATATTTTCTTTGTCCAATCACTCAATAGGGTGAAAGTGATCAAGGAAACTCTAGAAATGAAATGGTTCTGGGTTTTAAATACATTCTCTACAACTCAAGTCAAAATATGCCACTATAGTGGATTAAGGGGACCCATATTAGTGGCTCACGGCTTGAAGATGGCCACATTTCATGCATGGTCAGGATGCATTGGGGAAGAAGATGCTGGTGATCTCCTAGCTCCACCTCTTTCTAAAATCTGGGAGCCATGCCTAGAAAGTGGGGTCACTCCTTTCAGGATAGGTCTTCTATCTCAATCAACCTAATAAAAGACAATCTCTCTCGGCATGCCCACAGATTAACCTAATCTCAACACTGCCTTAGGGAGTATCTGATGCTTGTCTCTTAGGTGATCCTGGATCCTGTTGGTTGATAATAGTAACTAAAATAATCACCTTGTCATTGTTCCTTCCTATTCCCTCTTCCTTTCCCCTCATCTTCTTCTTTCCCTGTGTGCTATTTTTCAGTCATGTTAGGATATGATAAAACAAAACAAAAGAAATCTTTTTTTTTTTTTTTTTTTTCCCATCATCTTGGGACATCCCCAGGGCTTCCAGAACTCTGACCTAAACCACCTAAACTAGCATCTGTTGTTTCTAATTTACAGAATATGAAATTCTGTTGTTTGCTACATAAAACAGATGAAGTCACTGGTCACAGTATATGGACTGTGAAAACTGGGCTCTGGAGTAAGATTCCTGAGTTTGTGTTTTCCCTTGTCAGTCCCTGAAACAGTAATTTTTAAAAAAATGCACTTCAATTCTCTGTTGTGTTTCCATTGCCATAAAATAGTCTATAATGGGAATTGTCGCTGAATAACAAATGATACCCAACTTAGCTTAAATAAGCACCATCTATTATCCTATGAAGTAAAGAGCAAGGAGCCGTGTCAGCTCAGCTAGATATTTCCAGTTCCAGGCTGGCCTGCAGACTGGGGTAGTAAACCATGGTTTGGGTGACTTTGGAGAATTCTTTCTCATGGTGGCTGTCTCACATTATCTCAGTATGTGAACTTCTCAAGGGAACTGTTATCCTCCCACCATGGGAGTCTTTTATGATCTTAAACATCATACAGCATCATTTTTTCATTTTCCAGGGACCACAGATAGCAACCCTGATGTACCATAAAAGATGACCATCAGTGGGCATGAGTGTGGAAGTACTAGAATATGCCCTGGGAAAAGCTGTGGTAATGTTGGAATGTGGAGGAGTAGGAGGAGTAGGGAGAAGGAGGAGGAGAAGGAGGAATTACTGGAATGTGTCTTGAGGAATATGCGCAGGTAATATTTATCTTATAGTGGTACCAAGTAAATAGAATATTGCACACAGGGCTTGTTGATATGTAAGGGTGCAGGATCCATGGAAGAATGATACCCCAGACTCAAATAGTATGTAAACACAAAGAATATTTTATTCTGTAGAAGTCCAGCATGCTGGGGTTTCCCATTACCAATATAGAGAGAAAATCATGTGAGCTCGCAGGTCTGATTTAAAGCACATTAGGGGATTCTAGGTGGTGACCTTTATCTTTTCTCCATCTCTAGAGACATTCCATTACCTGGTTGTGAGGGCTTGAAACTGTTGCTGGGGAGGTCTGGGAATTGTTGCTGAGGAAGTACCTGAGGACATCTGAAAACTGCTGCTGACTCATTGTCCTTGCCTCAGGCCAAGTGTTGGGGCAGCTTCTGAGGGGAAGACTTGACTGGACTTGCCCAGTCCAGACATGCCAATCTGAAGCCTGTCATGGAATCAGCCTTGCCTCCTCAGATATACCTCAGTAACAAAGCATTTGTCCTGAATGCATGAGTCCCTGAGGTCAGATATTGATAACCAACATAAAAATGCTACGTGTGAAGAAGGCACACATTTTAATACCAGTGGTAGTGGGAGAAGAGACAGAGACAGGTAAAAAGCAGCTAAGAAATAACACTTGAGGCTGACTTCTGACCAGCACACACACACACACACACACACACACACACACACACACACACACACACACGAATTATACACAGATTTTAGTGTCTGCCATACATGCACTGTCAGGGCTCAGTAACTCAGTAAGAGAGTGGCTGGTAGTGAGAAATTCTTGCCTTTTTTTCTTTTTCTTTCTTTCTTTTTTTTTTAATGAAAGCCTTTATTGTTAGTATCGCCAGTGCCAACATTATCATTGCTCCTGTCAGTTCATGAAATGCTTTAGTACCATAGAAACTGTTGCTATCAGCAGACAGTACTTCCTGGTGGAGGATTAATACTCACTTTGAAAAGCAAGTGACCTCAGTTAAGGTGTCCAGACAGATTTCTTAGGGGTACTTGAGCATTCTGCTCATCCACAGGAACAGAGATCCTTAATTCTGCCCATATATCAATGCCTTCCTTAACTGAATTTAAAGCATAATCTCTCTCTCTCTCTCTCTCTCTCTCTCTCTCTCTCTCTCTCTCTCTCTCTCTCTCTCTCTCCCCCCCACCTACACTCAGAGTCTTAAAATAAAAAATGGGGTTGGGAAACATTCACAATAATTAATTGCATTCCACTCCTGTAGTATTGCTTTAGCAGATGGGGACTGCTATTTTTGCCTTGTTTCTTAGATTAGGAAACTGAGACTCAGGAGAATGGGATACCTTGTGTTAGCTTCCCAGACAATGAGATAGCATGATTGAGACTAGCCCTTTCACCTCCCTTCCTTTGTCTGTTTCCAGGAGCCTGCATAGAACCTGGCTTTCAGAAGACACCTTTTGTTCGGGAATCATGGAGAACACTAATATCGACCTCAGTCTAGAGTCAATGACATCACCTCTTAGAAAGTCAAAGCGACTTACACAACCAGATATGTTCTGAATTCCAAATAGAGAAGGGCTGCAGTTCTCTAACAGAAAAAGATGTAGGCTGGAGACTTTGTGTTTTGAAGGTTCAAACGAGAATCCATGTAATCCCTGGGCAAAGCAAAAGAAAGCAGGAAGTGGAGGAGGACAAGTGTCACACGTTCTCGAGAAACAGATAGCTGACATCATATGCCACAGCTTTTGGGGCTGTCTTGATGTCTGAGAAGAGCTACACATATGAGCTAACGGAGGCTCAGGAAAGGCCTCTGAGACTGTTATGGAATTTGAGGATACCAATCATTACCCAGGCCAGGCCCAGTCATCTTTCTTCAATAATCCAATTAAAGAAGCCACATTAAGAATGGAAAGCAGGGAAGAGATTTATTCAAAAAGGCCATGTTAGGAGGAGGGTCAAAGAGATCCACTGAATCTCCCAAGTCTGTTTTTGAGTTCTAACGTGAGATTAACATTTTAATAGAGGGCCAAGAACTTGCACATTTTAGCTGTCCCAGCCTAATGTGGTCTTTCCTACCATAGATCTATCATTATCTGGGATTTAATCTCATACTGTAAGGTGGTCTGATAAGTTGTTAAAATTCGTGTGAATCTCTTTCAGGGAAACAGGGTTCCCTGCTAGTTAGGTATTTTTCTTCCCCCAGCATGAACTTCCTGACAAAATACCCTTATCTCTGGAGTTTATTGTTTCATTAGTCTGACAGACTGAGAGACGCCAGAATCTCTCTGGAATACCTTCAGTTTTGCAAAGACCATCATTAAGACACAAGTCACAGCTTCTCTTCCACAAGGCCACTTCTCACACATCAGTCCCGATGATGTCCCTGACATAGCAGGGACCAGAAGTTCATTCTGTAACCCAAAGAGGTAAAACAACAGTGAGTGTTGTGCAGATTCCCACACATTAATAACCTCAGTAGTTTGGAAGATCAGCTCCTCTGAAGCATTTTAATAGTGTGCCCTTTCCTTGGTTACAAGTCTCTGTCTCTTTTTGCTAGCTAGACAACAGGAACCATTAGTACTCTTTCTACAGGGCTAGGAATTAGCATCAGTAGAGACAAATTAACTGACTGAGATGGAGAGAAATGCAGCATGCAAAAATGTAGTCTTATTGGAAGAGGCCATGTGTCTATGTGAAAAGTAGAAGGGCCAAATTCTGCTGATGCTTCTGCAAGCTGAATCCTTCACCCTCAAATCCCAAACTCTGCAAAAGCTGTAGCCTAAGCCTCAAGGTAAACAACATGGAATTTCTCACCTTTCTTTGTAAATGAGACCAAACCACTCAAGAGCATGCAAGCAAAAGCCCTTTCTCCATCCTCACCTAGCAATCCCTTGCCTTTCAAGTGTGGAGGTGTGAATTAGGACACCCAGATTTTACTGCTAAATATACACCAAGCAAGGATGTGTGATTAGCGTGTAATTGGGTATAGGAAGCTAGCCATCCCGAGACCTTCTTCGGTTCCTAGCCTGCCCTACAGAGGGGGAGAATAAAACCGTCCTAACAGCTAAGCTGCAAGACCCAGCACTTAATAGAATGAACTTGTTATCTGAAGCTGTCTCTGCATCAACGTCCCCCTGTCACACCAAGTGGGAACAGCTGCAGTTTGCACACTTGTTAATGTGATTCTTTGGGCCTTCTTAGACAATCCTGAGCTCAAACCCTAAAATGCTTGCTTTCCTGACTGTTTTTTGTTTTGTTTTGACTTTTAGTTTCTTTCAATTTCTGAGGCAATGGAGCAAAATCTTAAATCTTGCAATTAACTTTCAACATTACAAAAAAAATATCAGTTTTTTTCCTCTGGAAACAAATTCCAAATTCTGAGGAATATGACTTTAAAATTAAAATGAAAAGTAGATTATAGATGTGGCCTAGTTACAATGGATCTGAAGGGTCTAATGGTCCAATGTACATTAAGAGTAATTCTCTTGGAAGGGCTAATATTTATATTTGATAGACCCAGGGAAAGCAGGTGGTAACTCATCAAACCAATAACTACAAAATCGATAAGCACAGGTTTGAATCCAGACAGAGTCATTATTATCTATGAAGTTTAATGTATGAAAATACAATGTGCCGAGCTTCTGTTTTCTCATCTTTGAGATGAGATTAAAAGGGAGGTTGCTGGAAGAGTTTACTATGATGAATAGTAAAATTTTATGGATTCAGAGTTCAAAGGGCACACTGAGACCCACTGTCCTCTTGAGTAAGAGATTCATTAGAAGAGATGTTAATGCCATTGCCAGACAGAAAGACAGACAGCAGCTCTGAGGATGCTCACGCCAGGAGGCAGAGTGGGATCTCTTCTTAAAGGTCTTAGGGAATTGGGAGGTTTCCTTTCTTATTCTTAGGTAGCCATAAGAACTGAAGGAATTACAGAGAAGGAAGGTGCCACTATGAGGATGTAGAAGATAAACTTCCATTTAAATTAAAGTATGCCCCGTGTATGTGGTGTATGTGCAAGAATGTGTGGCCATGCCTCTATAACCCTCTAATGTCCTATAGTTTGGAAGCCTAAGGTCTGGAAACCTTGGGGAAGTGAGATAGGTATCTGCCATTCTTTTGTGTTGAGGGCTAGACCCTTCCCTGAGGCCCTGATGTATGACATAGCCATTAATCGCCTGGGGTCAGGCCCATGGAGCAGCACTGGCTCATATTCTGAGAACACAACTCTTCCTATTGTACAGAACTATGATTATCAGTCCCAAGGCTCTTGTGTGCTTATTCTGTGGTGTTCTTGTGAAACACTCTGTGCCCCTTGTGTACCGCTGCTAGATTATCTTCCCACTAACTTCATTCCCTTTCAGAAAGACCCATATATAAGATGCTGTACTTCTTGATAAAGTTGTTTGGCATACTGACAAGTTTGGGCTAGACTCCTGACTCCACCTCACCCATTTTCTTTAGCTTCTCATCTCCTAACTGTTCCACTTAGGATCCTGTCACTGAAGAATGACCTGATGATCCAGCCACTCCTGGACTCTGGGCAGCTGGGGAGTGTGTTAGGAGTTTAGATATTCATAGACAGGCTCTAGTTAGAAAGCTTGCTATTTCCTCTACAACAGCTGGAAGAAAAAGGCTGCTACGAGGTGTAGGATGATGTCATTATGCAGCAAGGCAGGTCCAGGATAAGGTGAAGCCTATCATTGAGAATGGGTAGGCAGGGAAAAAGTCTAGGAAGGAGGAGGAAGAGGAGAAGCGAGAAAAGTCAAGGTGGAGATGACAGAGCAGGATGATCCAGATCCAGGTGCTCAATTTTATTTTGTTTAGGTGGGTGGTTTATATCTTTATTAATTGGCAGTGAATTTATTGTGTGGATGTATTGTGGATTGAGAATTTAACATATGAATCTAATTGATAAATTATAAGTTTCTAGAACTTTGATTTTACTGGGCTACAGGGGATATGAGCTAAGTTCCCAGCAGGCAGAGGGACAGCCTGGAGAGGGTAGCTATAGAATGCCTGGAGCTAGCACAGCATGGCATGGTGCCATGCTGGAACAGCCCACGGAACTCAATGTGTGTGTGTCAGGCATGGTAACAACCCACCAAGGGGACAGTGTGAGAAAGTAGCTGGCAGAGAGACAGCTGGAGCTCACGGATCCGCAGAGCAGGTACCAGTAGCTGCAGATCATTTTATTTTTTACTAGAACAGCAAGGGGCATGGCCTGACAAACCTAACAACTACAGGAGACAATGTATTCGAAGTCTTAATACTATACCTAGCACAGAGTTCATGCTTAATAAGTCCTATAATGGCTTTTTCACTGAAAATTAGCTCTTAATTTTTATCTGGATCATTTTGTTCTCATTGTTCATGAATGATAGATATGTGTTGTGTTCTTTTAGATCACTGACTTGCAAAGCACAACTACAGTTATTAAAAAATAAATAAATGTCATGTTGGAGTCTAGATTTACCAGATCATAATCTATCTTTTTAATAACACTTGGTGTGATGGTTTGTAAATGCTTGGCCCAAGAAGTGGCACTATTAGGAGGTGTGGCCTTGTTGGAGTAGGTGTGTCTCTGTGAGCAAGGACTTTAATACACTCATTCTAGCTGTCTTCTCCTGGAAGCCTGCCAGGATGTCATCATGTTCCCACCTTGATGATAAAGATGGACTGAACATCTGAACCTGTAAGCCAGTCCCAATTAAATGTTGTCCTTGTAAGAGTTGCCTTGGTGTATGTCACAGCAGTAAACCTTTAAGATAAAATTTGCCCCTTCCTCAATGATAACGGACTTAACCTCTGATCCTGTAAGCCAGTGCCAATTAAATGTTGCCTTAGTCATGGTATCTATTCACTGCAGCAAAACCCTAACTTAGACAAGGACTATATGGCATTATTCAGAATAGCTGTCAATAGAGTCTACAAGTGGATGGGAATGGTATGCTCACTGTGTATGTTAATTCACAAGCTTTCAGCACCAAACATGTTTTGGCATTTTAGTGAAACATGGGAACAAAACAATGGTCATATCTAGACCCTTCCCTTTTAAAAACTTAATAGAGAACTGGGGCAGGAGAGGTGGCTCAGTAGTTAAGAACTACAATCATGAGGACCAAAGTTAGGAATCCCAACACTCACATAATAAGCAAGGCATTCCCTCTTCCGCCTTTTCTGTGTACACAGGCACATGTCTGCAAGTTCAACCACTCCATCTTTCTCTGTCTCTGTCTCTCTGCCTCTCTCTCTCTCTCTCTCTCTCTCTCTCTCTCTCTCTCTCTCTCTCTCTCTCTAACATACACACACCACACACACACACACACACACACACACAGAATTACTTTAAAAGGAACACAATTGTCATAGAGGCTCTTAAGGTATCAGAAACATACATATTAAGGAGCACACTGCTGGTTCAGTGTTCTTTCCTCTCAACTGTCTACATTTGCCTTGTCACACTGTGACTGAGAACACAGAGCAGTGATCATTCAAATGTGCCCTAGACCTCCATGGGAGTGTTACATGTTTTCTTTTGAAAAGAACAAAGCTCTTTAAGGTAAACAGCATAATAGCAAACCAATATAAATAGTACAGGATGTACCAGATGCTAGTGGCACATTAAAAAAAGCTTTAATCAGCTCAAATGAATACTCACGGGAAACAACTCAGGGGCTTACTGCAGCCTAGCAGATGGGCCACATTAACTACAACCAGCCCTGTCAGAATCCCAGTGGGTCTATTACTCAGGATCCGGATGCCCTCTCAGAACTCCGTGTATCTGCCCTTCAGCTCTGGTTCAATTCAGATAGTGAAAACCACTAGTTTTTGTTTGATGGCTCCTTTCTTGTTCTGTTTTTGTTTGCAATTACTGTATTTTAGATATAATGCTATATGTTTGAAATACGTTCCCTTTGATCCTCACAGCAACCTACTGAGAAACTGTGCATTCCTCATATTAGAGGGATGAACCGGAGGCTTTGAGAGGGCCGTACAACCAGAGTTCAGCAGGATTTGGGTCGAGATGCAATTGTCTTTAATCCCAATACTTAGATTTTGAGTCACTATGCTATTTGACCTTTGTGAGTGACTTAACAAGGGAGAATGCTTGTATGACTTTTGTTGTTGTTGTTGTGATGATGATGATGATGATGATGATGATGATGATGATGATGATGATGATGATGTGGTGGTGGTGGTGGTGGTGGTGGTGGTGGTGGTGGTGGTGGTGGTGGTGGTGGTGGTGGTGGTGGTGTATGGTATATGTGTGTTTGCAAGTGTAAACCACAGCATGCACATGTACATTCCAAAGTTTCATCTTGACTCACCAGATGGAAAAGCAAACATCTGCATCCTATGAGCAATCTTGCCAACCCAAGTGTCTTAGTTAGGGTTTTACTGCTGTGAACAGACACCATGACCAAGGCAACTATTATAAGGACAACATTTAACTGGTGCTGGCTTATGGGATCAGATGTTCGGTCCATTGTCATCAAGGAGGGAGCAGAGCAGTGTCTAGGCAGATGTGGGTCTGGAGGAACTGAGAGTTCCACCTCTTGTTCCTAAGGCTGCTCGCAGAAGACTTGTTTCCAGGCAGCTAGGATGAGGGTATTAAAGCCCACACCCACAGTGACACACCTACTCCAACAAGGCCACACCTCCCAATAGTGCCACTTCCTAGGCCGAGCATATACAAACCATCACAGTCCTCATTTCACACATGATGGAGTTAACAGACATTGATGTTAAACAAAACAAATCTGTCAAATACATAAAATGAATACCTATCCTTTGTGTAAATTGATTAAGAACAAAGAAGGAGATTTTCAATACCAAATAATGTTTTGTATCATCAGCATAACCATTTGGAATAGGTACACATACTACCTCCATTTTTTTTAATATAAAAATACACAGTAAAAAATTAGTCAGATATGATGGCGTATGCCTGTATTCCCAGCACTGTACAGGGAGAAAGATCATGATTACACTGTTAGGAGATTGCGTCTCGTGGAGTCTAAAGAAAACATATATATTCAAAAGTTGTGGTTCATGCAACCCTTACAGGTAAGGTGAGTATTCTTCAGTTACATGAAAAAAAAATTGGAGAGGAAGCAAGAAAACATAGCAGATCTACCCATATTTCTGCACCCACGTGGAAGTGGTGTTTCTGCTGACAACTTCCAAACCACTTATCACTTATGGTACCCAGATACTCACAGACTTTCCATCCCAATACTTCTTCCATACGCTCCCCAACTTCATACCCTGCCTCTACATCTCTCCTTTAACTGAAAAAAATACCCATGTTCTGAATTATACTGCTCTGATATATCACCCCACATATTGGGGGTGAAGGCATCCCTCCCCTTCCCTTATCACAGGACTCTCCTGTGAAATGAAGTATGTATGGCCCTTTTAAAATTTCAGTCTCTGCAAAGACTCAGGAGCATCCCCTCTGGCTTTCTCTAGCACTGCACCATTTCCAACTTCTACTATACAATCCACGGCTACTATTCTCCTCTCTTTCTCCTTTCCTTCCTTCCTTCCTCCCTCCCTCCCTTCCTCCCTTCCTCCCTTCTTTCTTTCTTTCTTTCTTTCTTTCTTTCTTTCTTTCTTTCTTTCTTTCTTTCTTTCTCTCTCTCTCTTTCTTTCCTTCCTTCCTTCCTTCCTCCCTTCCTTCCTTCCTTTTTTCTTCCTCCTTTTTCCCTCCCCTCTCCTTTCTTTTTACTTCCATTTTTTATTTCTCCTATTTTTCCTTTCCATCTCTTTCTTCTTTCTTCAAATCCCATGCATTTTTCACTATACAGGAAGTCTTCAGTTAAAATTAAGATGGTGGACTGTATTAACACCATTTCTGGCTATATAACCTTTCCTGAAGAAATGCCGCCTCCCAAACACGCCAGGGACTCCATGTTTCAACTCTAATGTCCAAGATTCTATTGGTCATCTCAGAGCAGCAACTAACTGAGTTTATGTAGTTCACCTCCACACAGCTCCCCTCTTGGCTACTATCAGTGCACCCTCATGCCTTACTGCTCTTGGCCCATCCCACTTAAGACCTCTATGTGATGGAGTTCCTCTGTGTGCAGCTGAGAATCTTAATTTTCTGTCTACATTTACCATGGTCATAAAATGTATATACTACTCTCATCAAAGAAGTTTGCATGCAGTCTCATTGGCATCATCTGTGAGTTTCTCATCCAGCCAATGGTACTCTACACCCTAGTGTAGATCTTTAGCAAATTTTCCTAAGGGAAAAAGTAATTTGAAAAACATTTAGATTACGTGTAGGCAATACAACTGTTCAACTTGAACAGTTTATAGACAGGCAGCCTAACCCTAGCCTAGAATTTCATCAAAGTTCACAGACCCATGCATTTCCAGTTGAATCTGAACTGGTAGGTTCTGGGATAGGGCTCAATCATCAATCAGTATTGTTATGTGATGCTTCTTGGGACTCATTGGCATTTACTATGTCATACATCAGAGCCTCATTAATGAGAGGTTGTAAGCCACCTTCTACCCCATTGTTTCCCTGAAATTTTTCAGGATGTTATAACCTAGAATAACTCTTCCAATGGGTTTGACTAGTAACCATCAAACAGATGGGAACCTGAAATTCTGGACTGAGAAACAAGAATATGTTTTAAAATTATTATTGGATTCTTATGAAAATGTAATACATTTAGTAGCAAAACAAAATGAATCTATACAAAATACCTGTAAACAACTTTTCAGTGATCGGAAGGGTAACACTGAGTTCCCTTAGTGCCGTCAATGTTCTACCTTGCCACAGTTAATCCTGAGATTCTCCAGGAAAATCAACTCCATCGTTTTGGACAAAATTTAAAACAGCCTTATTAAATATTAAATACTGATCAAGAGATGGACTTTGGTCATAACCATTCTCCAGAATTTCCCATCTGGAATGGCCTCAAAGCACATGTAGGATTTATAAGGACAAACCTATAGGATACTATACTTTCCCATAAGGCTTTGCCATTTTCCAGAACTACAATTCCTTGCATTCCAGGAAGTTATTTGGTTCCTGGGCAGGAATAGGAGTGGGAATGATGGTAAGGATTGGGGATGGGACTGTTTACAGGTTAATTTTGGGCATTAAAACACCTGACCCAAATAATCTTTGAATAATAAACCTTTAGCATATATCTGCATCTGTGTCTATATGATGTACATATATACTTGCCCTTACTCTGTTTCTAAAAAATATAAATAAATCATATATACTCTGTGTCGTGACTAATTTTGTCAACTCTAATCATGCTAGAGTCATTTGAGAATGGAAAACTTCAAGTGAGGAAATACCCCATCAGACTGGTCTATGAGCAAGGTTGTGGGGCATTTTCTTGAATAATGAATTATGTGAGCTGTGTTGTCCTTGAACTAGTGGTCCTTGAACTGAGCCGTATAAGAATGAAGAATCTTGACTGAGCAAGCCACAGTGAGATGCCTTCCTTCCCAGTTCTGCTTTAGTTCCTGCCTTCAAATTTCTACTCTGTGTTCCTGCCTTGGCTTCCTCCAATGTTTTCTCACAGCACTAGAAACCCTAACCTAAAACATTCTTCAGTCTCCTTCTCTTGTAAACTGTTGTTTAAAAAACATTGTTTTGTTTTTATTTTATGTGTTTGAGCTCTCACCTGCATGTATAACAGTGCACATGTATGTCTGTAGATGTCTGAAGAAGCTGTTGGATGTCCCAGAACCAGAGTTACAGATATGGGAACTGAATTTAGGTCCTCCGCAAGAACAGTAATTGTTCTTAAGCATTGAGCTATCTCTCCAGCCCCTGAAATTGTTACTTTTGACAAATTTTGATGTTCTTTGTTCTAAGAGTTATTTCATTGAATACAGATATCTTATTTACACTACCCACTACTAGCCACTTGCGTCTAGGTTTCTGCTCTTGGAAGCTACTCAACAGGGAGGCATGCTTGCTCTTAGACACACGGGTTAACATGTCTGTGCAGTGATTGTCAGTGAACAGCACTTGCCATAGGACTTGCCTTACTCTTCAGACCTAACAACTTCCTAAAAGCTTCCTGTGAGTTTCTCAGCTTAGCGTTCCTCACAGGCCATCATGTTTTTAACAACATTAGAGCATGCATGCCTTCATTGATAACGGGCATCATCAGGTACATACCTGCTTTCTGACTGTACTGGGTGAAGAAGCAAGATACTGTTTAGATGGGGAAAGGATTTTGAGACATGACAGTGAAAAGTTGCAATATAATTTCATTGGATCATAATCAATTAAATCCATCCCTTCTCCATTTCCCAATACTGGCTTTCTTCTATAAAGCAATTTGTGTAAAGTGTATGAATCTCCTTCTCCTCCCTGAGTTATCTAAAGGAAGATGTTTCTGAGAGTTACATTGTCTCAGGATTCCTTATAAAGCACATAAAGGAGCCTGGTATTTTCTGTTCACAAAGTTTATTTCTTAACACTGTTTTTAGTTCCTTTTCTCTGAAGTGGTCTTATAGTGTTCAGTAGAAAACACTCGCGCACACACACACACACACACACACACACACACACAGTCACACACAGTCACACACAGTCACACACATGTCGCTGCCAAGACTGTGTGAGAAAATCCTGCAGGAGGGTTCCAGGGCAAGTTTTTCTTTGTTCCTGAGAAGATGGAAGAGTCCCTGACAAGGATGTTATTTTCACTGTAGTGGGCTGTCAGCATGGTCATTCATCATCGCCTGCATTAATAAGGAAAGAACAGAAGAAAGACGGCTTGCTGCCAAACAGATTGGGGATGTCCCCGCTGCACAGATCAATCAGCTGTGCGCACTGGCTATTGTCTGCTCATCAATTCATTTTCATTGACTTTCAGGATGGATAACACCAGTCCTTTTTCAGAAACGTGATCCTAAACTAAGCACCTTTCCTTGCTTTCCATCCCAGCCTTTTAAAGCCCACGGGAGCCTCATCACTATGGCATATTGTGTTTAGATTAAGCCACTTCCCTAGAAATCAACTTGCGGCAGAATACTGCTCTTTTCCTCCGTCTGAGTGCACAACAGTCTTAAGGACCTTTCAATGTTAATCGGCAAAACAGATTGGCATCGGGCACATGGACATGTGAAGAGAGACTTTTGCGCATGGGTGGTAACATGATAAATTAAGAAAACAAAACAAAGCACGCTGTTAGAGCTCTAGCAAGACAGGCACATCTCAGAGGAAAGCTACTACATTTGTTTCTATTTGGCTGCTGAAGTAGACATTTGTTTTCTTTTATAGAGAACCCACTCCCTCTCTACCCAGAAGAGCTTGTAAGGGTTTTTGTTGTCATTGTTGTTTTGAAGCAAACAAGTTCAGTGCAAGCTTGTGCTTTTTGGTTGGGCTCCATGCCCATCTGCAGTGCTGGACCAGTTAATGATGGTATGTATGGCACAACCTAGGATCTCTTAAAACCATGAAGACTGATCCATAAAGACTCAATGGCTCAACAGGATATTATTAGAATTTCTAGAAATTTTGTGTGTGTGTGTGTGTGTGTGTGTGTGTGAATTTCTAGGATTCTTGATATTTGTGGATTGAGTTCATAATGGTAAGGTTATAAATATAGGACTCTTGGGAGCCAGCACATATAATTTGAGGACAGAGACAACATGCTGAGACCTGAGATAGCAGGAGAATGAAATTGGTTCTGTTAGCATATCGAGGGCCCCAGAAGATGCCACATTAAATGTCAGTATCTTCTTATATTAAGTAAACTAATAAAAGTTTCAAAAAATAGTGCTCGCTTCGGCAGCACATATACTAAAAGTTTCAAAAAATAATTAAATGTAATTTGAATTAGATTTTTAGTATAATGGTCCATTGTCGCACTGAGATTCCTGAATATGAAATACTAAATATCAAGTATTGAACTGATGCTTCAATATACTCCTTAAAGTTTTATTTCTGCCTCTGTCTCTGCCTCTGCCTCTCCTTCTATTCCCATCTCCATTTCTATGAAATCAATGAGTTTTAAAGTCATAGCCAGAAAAATGGTCATTTCATCTTACTAGATCCTTCCATATTAACTGTATTCTATGCTTTGAAAAACAAGGAATCAGGCTTGTACTTAGCACAGTTATTTGATAAATACGACCATTTAAACCTGGGCCAGAGTGTAATAAAGGCACTGAATGATGTCAGAAAGGGAAGAATTACTGGATGAATGTAGAATTCAAAGGATTCATTGTTTGGAGTTTGCCATTCTAGAGGATTAAGATCCTACAAGGCCGAGCTAAAGAGATGCTGGAAGTTATAGTGGCCCATGGAAGGACAGCATTCCTTATTGAGGGTGTGGTTGAGCATTTTCCAGTGGATGACCCCACACTCATTACATACAGGAAACTCTAATTAGACACAGCGGTATGTTTTGTTTTGTTTTATTTTGTTTTAAAGAGAGAGGAAATGGATTTCAGAGGAGGGTTGAATAGGTAAAACAGGGGTTAGGTACAATAACACATTGTATATTTCCATAAAATTCTCCAGATATAAATAAACTGTTCAATGCAGACTAAAGAAAATAAGGAACCTGAAATACAAATGCTATTAACAAAGTGACAAGGTAAAATATGAATGAAAGGCATTAGATGAATAAAAACTGAGATAATTTGTTGTTGGTACATATTTATCAAGGGATTGCACAACACTCCTTTTCACACAGAATACGACCACAAGAGAAAGATAGACTGAATCCTAAAATAGCTTTGAAGGCACTAGTGAGATGGCTCAGTGTAGAAAACCACTTGACACATAAAATGAGAAGGAAGAGAAGAAAAGATTCCCAAAAGATATTCTCCAATCTCCACAAGTGCACAGTGGTTTCTCTCTCTCTCTCTCTCTCTCTCTCTCTCTCTCTCTCTCTCTCTCTCTCTCTCTCTTTCTCCTCTCTCCTAATGGCTATTCTTGTTTGTCAACTTCACAACATCTGGAATTAACTAATGCCCCAGGGGCACACTTGCGAGGGATTTTTGCTAAATTTGATGTAGGAAAAGCAACTTCTAATCTGGATCTTTGAAGTAGCAAGACATATTTTTACTCTGGATCTTTTGAGCTGGGAATACCTGTCTCTTACCTGGTCATGCCTTCTGCTGGAAGCCTACATAAGAACTTGTAAGAAGGAAGCTTTTGCTCTCTCTGTTTGCTCTTGCTGTGCTAGCATTAGAACCTACTTCTTCAGGATTTCAGCTCTACTAGAGATCAATGGTGACACCCAGCCTCAAGGACTAAAGAACTACTTTCCCTTCATAGTCAGTCATGATCAGATTAGCTGGATCACAGCAGGTAAGTCATCCTAATAAATCTTCTTTTGTATAGAGGGTATATAAGTTCTGTTATTCTAGAGCACCCAACTAATACACTGGCATTAATAATAATAATAATAATAATAATAATAATAATAATAATAATAATAATAATAATAGATACATAAAAAGAAAGTTATTGAAAATACACACAAATCCAAGTGAAATTTGGCTACTTAAATACTGCCTTAAATGAGTTAAAATAGATGATAAGCAAAAGTAAAGGACCAAAACAAGCATATTAATTATGAGGAATAAAGATGAAAAAGTACTTCAAAGTGCATAAGTTAGGAGGTCAAAGTAGAAAATTCCAACACACCACTGACAGAAAAGGAATCTTCCTCCCTTTCTTCAGAAATCCATGGAGAGAAACACAATTCCCATAGACCAGAGAAACCAATTTTGTAAAAATGTTACTCTTAAATTGATCCCTACACTTTTCTGTAATCTTAATTAAACTTGTAAATCTTATATTGTGGAACTTAAGTTTATTTAAAAAAAAATCAATGGATGAAGGCAAGAGGTAACATAAACCAGAACAATCCCGAGAAATTCCAACGACAGTTATAAACTTACAATGATTTAAATAATCGTGGTACAAAGATAGACACACAGACGAACAGGACCTGAGAGACAGCTCATAAATGCACATCAGTGCATTTAAAAGGGGTTTATGGTAAGCACAGCACTCCTGCATAGCAAGGAAAGATTCCTTCCAATCTATAATGCTACACCTGAAAGAATGTGGAAGATAAAACAAAACTAACCTCTGCCTCATACAAAACACAGCATGCTAGATTCTTGTATAAGTTTAAAAGGAAAAGCAACCATGGTTTTAGAAGACAATTCAAGTAAATATCTTCATGGTTTCACTAAGGAGACCATTTTAAGCCTAGAGTGTAAAACCACTGACCAAATGGGGGTGGGCGGGCAATACTAATAAGATAAATAATACAGTGTTAGACAATGAAACTGTATATTAAAAAAAAAATTAGAACACCTTTAAACCTGCAGTGCATTGGAGAATATCTGTAATACAGGCAGCAGTAAAAAGACTCATCCATAGAGTAAAACCAATAAAGGACTGGAGAAATAGCTCAGCTATTAAGGACATGTACTGCTTCCTCAGAGGACTGGAGTTTGGGTCATAGTAAGCACATTGAGCAGCTCACTAGTGCAAGTAACTCCAGACCCAAAGAATCTGACACTTGCGTATGGCTTCTCTGGGCACGTGTACACAAATGCACATGCCCACACGTAGATAAACAGACATGCAGGTACAAGAGAATATTGGCATGACTCTGAACATAGGAAATGGCCCTCATGTTTCAGTGTAGTGTATATACCAACAATTCAAATCACAGTGACTTACTATTACAGTTTACTAGAGCAGTTAAAGTTTCCTTAAAGAATACCAGCCAGGCTGAGGAGATAGCTAACGAATTAAGAGCAACTGCTCTCTCAGAAAACGTGAGTTAAGTTCCCAGCACTCACGTATGGTGATTTACTATCCCCTTTAACTCTAGTTCCAGAGAATCCAATGCCCTTTTCTGGCCTCCTTAGGTTCCTACACTCAGAATTATACACACATATACACAAACACACACACACACAAAACAAAACTAAGGAGTAAAAATAAATCATAAGACGGTAATACCAATAGAGATGAAGTAACAGAAAACCCCACACAGCAGGTAGAAAATGCATATTGCCATTAGCAGGTGGAAACAGGTGATAAAGACCAAAGCTGAACTTTGCGTATCCATAGACTCAGTTATTCCACTTTTAAGCATGTGGCTAGCAGAAACCCATGCGTATGTTTCCCAAGTGAGAGAAACAAACATATACACAGACTTACATGTTTTTATTTTAGCTTTAACTAGAAGCAATCAAAATAGCATTTGCAATATGACAGATGAATAAATGAGGATGTATTTAGAGAGTCAACATACAGCACTGAAAATGAACAAAATCGTTTCGATGACAGCAACAGGAACATAGTCTTAGAAAAATGGTAAAAGAATCCAGACAAAATACTTTTTATCATAGGGCTACATTTATATAAAATTTACAAAACAGGTAAATCTAAACTATCATATTGGATAGAGGCAAACGCTTGAGATAGGTATTGATATTTCAAGAAAGTGATCATCATTGCGGGGAAAACAGGAATAGTGAACAACAGGCTTTGGGGTAGGGACTTTGATGCTGGTGGTGATGCCTTTAGAGCAGTTCATTAAGTATCACTGGTTTATTGAACAGCATTGCCCAAAGGTGAAGGTGGGCAGGAAAGCAGCACCGTCTTTTACTTGCTATGAAGTCAGGGGCTTGTAAAGGGTCACAATTATAATTTGCTTACTTTTATATATACATGTGATGAATCAATAAACATGGTGAATATTTCGTATCCTCCCCAAATAATAAATCAATTGTTAAAAGCCCAAGTAAGAGTTAATTTTATGGTAGGCAGGGGAGACTAGAAATGCAGAGGTTGGAAGTAGAAGACCCAAATTCTGTGGCTATTCTCAGTTTGTAAATATTAATTGAGGTGCACGTAAGTATAGTTTCATGTATTTCAATATTCACCCTTATCAATACACGCTATATTAAAACAATGGTAAACTTGATTATTTAGCTTTAAACTTACATCCCCAAAAGTTTCAAACAAAACACTCCCAAGAGTTTTTCTTAAACGTATTACTTCAGTGAAGTATCTTCAGCTAGCCTTCTATAAGGCCAAACCTATGACTAATCATCTAATATTTATTGATCATACCTTCAATTTTCCCAATCCAGAAGGTGTTCCTTTCCTTTGCCACTTTGGATATTAAAATTGCCATTTCCTTCAGATTGGTGGCAGCTATAGCCCGCCTCGCACGTGTTCAGCACACCTGAAGTCCTTACAGGGATCTAACATCATGGCTCCTAATTTCCCTGTGAGCCTAACAAATGCATTGAGGTGGAGCTTGAATCATAGCATCTGGGAAGACATCCATTCACGCAGGCTTGTTGTGAGAGAGCTCACTTCACAGCCCTTAAAAACCAGGCGAGCACCTGGAGCAACAGATGGTGTACTAAAATGACAACCAGGGGCAGGTTTAATTTTCTTGGATTGAAGATTGCAGGCTTTAATCTACTAAATACATAGACACAATGAAGTCAGAGAGAGTTATTATACCAGGTAACTAATAAGATTTGGTAAATAGAGCCATTTGACCAGATAACTGCATCTAGGATTGAATCTGGCAACCAAATTTACCTGTTATTACTGTGTAGTTAACATTTTAATTATGGCATCTTTTTAATGAGGGAGGCAGGAAAATTATCCCATTCAGAATAAAGAGAGGCTTTTGCAAATATGGATCGAGAAGATGGATCCTGCCTGGATCTTATTAACTTGTTCATCTGCAAAGCTAAAACTGGGTAATGCATATCATTTGAAATCAGAAACCCCCAAATAGCCATGAAAAAAGTCTCGAGCCTATTTAATTTGCAATTACTCTGAACCTCTACAGAAGGGTACAGTGGTACATTGGAAAACAGAAACCGTACCTTTAATTACAGAGCAGTTAACACAGAGGAAGAACCATGGGAAGAATAAGAAGAGGAAAAAATCACTGGTTTCTAATTTACACAAGATATACATGGCAGGAAGGACAAGGAGTTTATCTCAACCATGTAGAGTAAGTCTCTAGAACTACATCAGTGACTGTGAATAAATAGATTTTGTTATTGCGTTCCTCTCATTACATAAGACTGTGACATTGGAATGTATCCTATGCTTGAACACTGATTGCAAGGCTGCCCCTGAGTTTTTATTGTTAGAAAATTAAGCAGTCTTCAGAGTGCATTATAGGAAAGCATTTTATTGTGGTGGCAAAACACGATAGGAGGAAAATCCCCTTCCGCTCATTTCCAGAGCTCTGAGATTCAGAGGGCGAGCCACAGTTCAGTTACCTCCTCTATTATCAGAGAACCCAGTGAGACATGAAACAAGAATGAAGCCCATTTGCCTGGGCAAGGAGCCCAGGGAGGAAGCAACTGCCAGTTGAGATGCAGCTGCAGATAGAGGCCGATCAAATCTAAAGACCAAATGCTTATTTTATTTTGATAAGAATCATTAAATCAAGACTCGACTTAGCCCCAGTTCCTGTATCCTCAGAAATGTCTGTATACTTCGTCTGGATCCAGAAATGGTTCAAAGCAGCCTTCATTATGCAGCCTGCAGACAGACCTGATTTATGACAGTGCAAGGGACAGTGATTCAGAGCTCACCTAGCCTCCAGGATAGTAGTCAACATTTGAGTCCACTAAAGGGCATTTCAAAGCAAATCCAAGTTTTGGAAAACCAACTGTATTAGTTACTTCTCTATTGTTATAAAACACCATGACCAAAGTAGTTTATAGCTGAAGGGGTTACTTGGGTTTAGAGTTCCAGAGGATTAGAACACTTGATGACAGAATGAGGCATGTTAGTAGGCGTAGGTAGCCGAAGTCTTCAATTTTGAACCACAAGCATAAACCAGAGAGTGACCTAGGAATGAGGCAAGGTTTTGAAATTCCAAAGCCAGGCTCTAGTGACATACTCTACTCAATTATTCCATGGCTCTTAGACTTCCCCAAATCGTGTCACTAACTGGAAAACAAGTGTTGAAATGTCAGAGGCTATGGAGGACATTTTCATTCAAAGCACCAAATCAAGATTTTGCTTTGGAAAATAATAGTCACTATTTTCCGTTCAAACTGTCGTTTTCAGTCATTATTCACATTGTACCGACTAGACCAGACTTACAAGATATAAATTCCATTACATTAATAGCACTGAGAGTTGATGAAGAACATTAAATTTGAGATTATTTTGTTAACATGGAACATGTTCAGAAATGGAAGACAGAAAGATGTTTCAATTGTTCTGTATACATCAATGCCTGAGCACAGTTCCCCCAAAGCCCAGAGAACAAGTCAATATGGTGTTGTGTATGTGTAATCTCAGCTGTAGGGAGGTAGAGACAGGAGTATCCCTTGATGCCACTGGCCAGTGAACCTAGCTGAATCAATGAGCTTTAATTTAGTGTGAGAGCATGTCTCAAAACATAAGGTGGGGAACGTATGAGAAAGATAGCAAAATTAGACCTCCGGTCTCTGCACACACTCTCACACATGTGCATACAACTATAAGAACACACACGGACATATCACACACAGAAAAATATGCAGAGATGTCATTAAGATCAAGAGGTGTTATTGCTCTAAGTTGTAGAAAATAATTGAAAAAATTACTTTCTTATTTTTCAAATCTAAAAAGTGGGAAACAGAAAGTTTGGAGTTGCCTTTGCTCAAAGTTGTGTGTCTAACTATGTGCATGTACCTATGTGTGTGTGTCTGTGTGTGTATGTGTAGGCATTCGGTAGACTGGTTTTACGTTGGGTCATGTAATTAGCTCTAATTTCAATGCACGGAAGATTCCCACAGTTACATTCCATATACCATTCCATAGGTGGATGGAAGGAGAAAATTTAGCCTTTCTAATACCAAATTTAAAATTTCTCCTGGAGTGACTCAAGATATAGTTTGATATGTCCTTATGTCATCCTTTGATTTGTATTTGAGTCCCTTACAAAATGGGAATAGACTCTTACACAATAAATGCTTGTTGAGTGGACCAGCGAATGAGTGAATAAACTGTGAGCAGATCTTACTGCCTTCTAGCTTTTAGTATGTACCTAGTCGAAGCTCAGGTCTGTCCTTGGTTCTAAAGATATCCATGAAATTGCACCACATGATATTTGTTGTAGATGGTGTAACTGGCTAGATTAGTGGCTGCATCTGTGGTCAAGTAACCATTGTACATTTGTTCTAATTTATATATCTGAAAGTAGTCATTTGTTCTAGTCAATATATCATCTATTTTTACCAGATAATCCTGACTTAGACAGCATCTGCTTTACCTCCTGGGAATGCCAAACAGTGTCTCACAATTAAAGAGATACTAAGATAACCTTAGGTCAGGCATGCCCATAGTAAGCATGTGGTCAGTATGAGTTATCACCTTCATCACTGAGTACACGTCGTTATCCCTTTCTCTCCTAGATCTCTTCCATTTTTCAAATGGTAGATTTAGGTACAAAAGGGCTTTATCTTTTTAATTGTTTTGGCCTCCAGAAGATATTATCTGTCCATTTCTGACTGAGGACATGACTTTGCTAAACACCAGCTGATGGTACCAAATGCTCCTCACTTTGTGAACAGCTTTGTTATTTCTTCGTCTCGTTGATCAAATGCAGACACGACCACATGGAGATTGTTTTTAAATTTAGGTTCTGTCAGGCTGAGCTGATCAAAATTTATGGCTATAGCAAGAAGATAATAGTAGTCTGGTACAGAATAAAGTATCTTGTTAAAATTCACCTTGGTATAGAAAGGGTTTTTCTGTTTGTTGGTTTATTTGTTTTTGTGAACAAACTCTGTTTTGTTAAAAATCACATGTGCTTTTGGAAGACTTGGTCACAATAGAATGTCTTTAACTCTCTGACAGAGCAAGGACGATACTCCACACAGCCTTAGTTACTGAAATGGTCTTCTAATTTTTCATATGTTTCAGTCATGTCAGGGGAGATACTGAAGTTGAGATAAAAATGTCAACATGATCATTATTTCAAGAGTCTCAGTGAAAATATTTTAGCCCTTGAGTGTTTTCCCATCCCTCAGCTTCTGTGGCTTCCTCTCAGCAGGTCAATGTTGCCCTTCTAAACCCCTGTGAAGAAAATATGAGGCATAGAGCTGTCAGTCATAAAGCAAAGGGTTTTTTCCCCTTCCATCTACCTATAGAATACAAAGTTATGACTTATACAGTGTCTTCTGAAAGTCTCAAAGGAATGAAAACACTTAATGTCATCTATTTTTCTAATTGATGAACACAGTGGCTATGAAAATCCAGGCTGAAGATAACTGTATCTGAGATGTAAAAACAGTAATCTGTTTTAGGTTATTGCTCTTGGCCGAGATTAATACACAGTGATAAAGGGATCGAGTCTTTGAACCTGAGAGTGCTTGAAAATGAGAATTTATTTTTATTTCTTCTAACTTTCTATTACTTAACTTATGAATCTAGGACATAGAAAGATATTGAGCAAGTAGGAAAGTTGGAAATGAGCCTAGAAACTATTAATCCTATTAATAGGATTCAGGCCATCAGACTAATTTTCCATTTTTTGTGAAGGGTTGGGAACACAGTTTGAAGTCAATATGGTCCATCTAAAATAGTGGCTCGAACTTATGGTAGGAATAATTTCTAGACTTATAGCTAATCAACAATATGTTTTTCAAAGATATTTTAAGTACATACTGTTTTTTATTTTTATTTTTTTAAACTCAGGGGCGGGGCTTTACCTAGTAGCTAAAGTAATTTCCTTGTAAACACAAGAAATTCAGTTCTAGCTACAGAGCTCATGCAAAAACATGCAAACAAACAAATTAAAAGTGTGATTGGCACACACCCGTAGTTCCAGTGCTGAATAAAGGAGAGTAGTAGATCTCTGAGGATCTACTGAGATCACTGGCCATTTAGTCCCTTCTACTTGGCTATTCCAGGACAGTTGAAGATATCACGGTACCTAAGGATGACACCTGAAGAAGGAAATCTGAGATTGCCCACTGGGCTTCACACTTCGACAGTGTATGCACACTTCCTCACACGTCTGCATCTGCATACACATACACATATACCACACTGAAATTTTCAAAAGGATTATGTAATTTACATGCATGAGTTTTAAAAGGGGATATATAGTTTAGATTAAGGCATATTCCTATTTCTGAACCTTTTCTTTATATTTAAGAGAGTATCATGCATACATAAAAAGTATAGACTGCCAATTTTACACATAATATTATACATTCCCTAATTGAAATCCAAAACATATGTAAGTAAAGGTTTAATTATAGTTCTTTTATTTAGAATAAAGTAGAATGAAGCAACCCATCAGAAAATGGGGAGAATTCCTACCTAACTTTTGGTTCTGTGTGAAAACTGAAATGCAATCAAAGGCTATTTTAAAAATAATGTAAGCAAAATTAAAATCTATGAGAGCAAATGAAACTATGCTCAAAGGGATAAAAATCGTGTATGATACTGTACAAATACAGTATTATACAAAATAGTTTTTACAATTAAAAAGAGGAAAAATCGCTCTTACCCCCTCCTTCTCTTTGTTCTTCACTTCTCTTTCCCCCTTCCCCATCCCCTGTTCCCATGGCCGCCTTTCAGCTCTTCTACTCTTCTCTCATTAAACCTCTCCAATTGGAAAAAAAGAAAAAGAGGAAAAAAATCTCACATTCTAAACATAATGAAAGGAAAAGCAACAGGGTTATAAATTAACATACCATGAAGAAGAAACTGAAGAGGAAGGTGGCCAAAATGCTTTAATAAAAGATCTAAGAATGATTTTAAACCAAAATAAGAAATCATTAATGAGCTAATGAGAAATCATGATGAGCTTAGTGCTGAATTGCTGTACTTTTCAAAGTTGAAGTCAGAGAAAACGGACCAGGAAGTACGCAGAGGTACCTACTGCTAACCCTGAAGACCTGAGTTTGATCCTTAAGACCCCACAGTGGAAAGAGAGGGCAGATTTGACTCCTGCAAGTTGTTCTCTGATCTCCCAATGGAATGTGCACGCTGTCTGCTTCTCTCACCACACCCCAAGCACATGCACAATCAATAAATAAAATATAATAAAATTAAAATTGTAAAATAAGAGAGAGCATAAGTAATCATAATGGAAGAGAGAAGAAACACAGTACAAACAGGTATGTGGTGTGTTAGCAACATCAAAAAAACCAATCTACATAAGATAAATTATATTATTGGGAAGGGCAATGTACAAAATGGACACAAGTGAAGTAAATTTAACAGATTTATGAGAAACGCCATTTAGAAAAGTATCAAAGAATTAAACATTTCAAAATATTAACAAACAAGGTCCAGCACTATATATAAAGAAAGATGGTTCTTCATTAGGTAGAATCTGATGTCTGGGACACAAAACTATTTCCAGGTAAGGAAATTAATAAATGTGATCATTGATATGGACTCGTCAAAGGAGAAAAATCATGGCCATCTTAGTAAACATCAAGGAAGCCAGCTCTGCTCAAAATGTGCCTACGCACAAAGAAAAAACTGAAAAGTCAATGTTCTTCAAATTAAAGTAATAGTTACGTATTTTATCTTCTCTAAGTGATATTAAAGATTGTCTAGAAGATAAATCAGAACATCCAGAAAAGTAATAAGACAGAGAATATACTGTGCTTAATCGTTTAAAAAATAGAAGAACATGAATAATGAAAATAGTTGTATACCATGAACAGTAAAAGAAAATAAGCAATGAACTGACGAGCCCATAGGTGAATTTATTATACAAGCACAATCAAAGGTTCACTTACTGACAGGTGGATTTGTACCTTGTGATTCTATCAGACTTAATGTCAAGATAAAGTCATAGAACCAAGAAAATAGAGAAAAACCGAGAAGACATAAATAAAATGCAAATATCAATTTTGAGATGGTTCAGAAGTTAATAGGGGTCAAAATAGTTTAATTTTAAAATTACATTTAACTGGCTTTATTTATAGATTCAATCTCTGAATTCTTCCAGAAGCTTTTCAGTTAATCTTAAAATAATGCTGTTAATCTATTAATTAATAAAGCATATTTTCAATTATTGCTAACAAACTCAAACTTTCGCTTTATGTTTAGACTCTTGAACACCTTAGCATATAAAATCCTCATATTTTAAAACAAGTCTTATAAAGAGTGAGTTCAGTTTTTAAGTGTAAGAACCCCTGTAATCCTGTCACTGTACAAATGATCTTAAAATTTTTCTACTTATAGCAGAAGCCCAAACCATGGTGTGGCTCAGCTAAATATTTTACCGGAACCATAAGGCTAGCCTGTAATTTCATTAGGCCTCCAGATGCATGTGTGCAAGTAAGTGCTTAAAACAAATGCATTGTTCTCAGAACTTTCATAAACTTCCTTGTTTCTATATGTGATTTTCTATTTCCCCACAATTAACATGGACTTCTCATCCTACCAGTAACACCTCAATCTTTGGACATTTCAATTGATTGAAAAAACCATGAGCATGATATGAGTGCTATATGGAACTACTGAGGCCTTGGGCAATTTTCCTTAGGAAAAAAAGGAAAGCTAACTTTGAAAATCTATTTCTTTTTTAGATTTTTTTAAAAAAATTATTCTGTTTTCTTTTCTTTTCTTTTTTTTTTTTTACAATCCAGACTTTATCTCCCTCCCAGTCCACCCTCTGCCTGTTCCTTCCACATCCCTCACCTTCCCCTGCACCCCACCCATACAAGAGGATATCCCTACCCCCATCTCATCAGGCCTCCCCAGTTTTTGGGGCCCCAAGTCTCTTGAGGGTTAGGTCCATCTTCCCTGAGTCTGAGTCCTCTGCTGTATATGTTTTGGGGAGCTCATATCAGTTGGTGTATGCTACCTGGTTGGTGGCTCGGTGTCTGAGAGATCCCAGGTGTCCAGGTTAGGTGAGACTGTGGAAGTTTGAAAATCTCTGAGTCAGCAGGAAACTATGAAAATGTGAGCTCCTCAGATGGGCTCATCTTCAGCCAACATCTCTAGGATTTAAGTCAACACTAAACCTCATGTTACTTCTGCCATTCGTCAAAAAATCCTAGCATCGGGGTCATTGAAAGATGGCTCAGTAGCTACTGCTCATACAGAGGACTTGAATTTAGGTCACAGCACCAGTGTCAGGTGGTTTGGCATTGCCTGTAATTCTAGGGATCTGATGCTGTATTACAGCTTCTGTGAGTCATTGCACTTGCACGTGCACATTCCCATATGTACAAAAACATACACATAATAAAACAATAAGGATTAAAAAATCAGCATCAGATGTGCTACTTCAACTGCAGTTTGCTTGCTATTACGTTTTGTGAAATATTTTTTATGAGGAATTTTGGATTCTGTATTGTTTTCTTAGCTTTTATGGTTTCTCTCTACCCCTTTTGAGTGTATGATTTCTTGGTAGCATGCCACTCTCGGAGCACCATTTCCTATCTTCTCTGTTTTCCAAATCCTTAGCACATGCTCCATAAATTTTAGATATTCCATGAGAGAAATGGAAGGATCAGAAGGGAATGTTCAGATTTGGCACCTTCAAGCCTCTGTCTTCACTCACACGCTGTCATAAACCACCCATACTTCCTAGTCAACACTCAACCTTTCCTCTTCATTGACCTATCTAGAGATTTCCTGACAACCTTTCCATCTTTTTTATACTGATATATCCCATGCCTGCTATGTATTTTCCATGAACATCTTAAAATCCTGTTAACTTTCCAGCCTTCAAACCTCACAAACTCCTCTTGGCCTGGCTTCATTCACAGGGGTAGCTCTTTTCTTACATCTGAGTTCTATCGAAAGCACAGCTTTTTAAAAGGAATGTCTGTGCCATTCATTTCTGTTTCCTCTCTCTTTGCCTACTAAAACTAATCCAATAATGCTTTTTCCTTTACCATTCAACCTAAATCACCTTTGGAAAGATCACCAATGGCCTTTACATGGTTAGAGCTGATGAGCAATGCTCAGTGTGTTGTCAGCATTGGACAGGGCTGTTCACTCCCACTTTACTGCCTGTGATTTGTGTACAAGACAATAGCTGCTTGTGACTTTTATATTGTCTTCTGAGAAGCCTTTGCTCAGTCTTCTTTGCTGTCTCTTCAACCTGTCTTTCACTTCCTAGCGTTAGCGCCCTGGGATCCAATATTAACTTTCAGAGTAACAGTAGCCAGTTCACTGGTTTACATGCTGTTTTTCATACTATATTTCAGTATTTTTTTTTTGGTTGAAATTGTTTTATAAATTTTGACAACAATAATTTGTCCTGAGCTTAGTATTTCTCCAAACTATGACCTGTTCAGGCACCTAAAACTCAACAGGTTCAAAATTGACTCCCTGAATTCATCTTAGAATACATAGGGTCAGACCCTTCACCAATCTTAGCTGACTGGAACTGTTGAGAACAAAATGCATGAAGTCATCTTTGACTTAACTTCTCTTTCTCTCTCTCACAACTCACAGTTAAGAAGGCTTGGGAGAGTAGTTAAGGGTGCTTATTGTTCTTGCAGAGGACCCAAACTTACTTTACAGCACCCAAATTGGGCAGCCCGCAACCACCCATAGCTCTAATTCCAGGGGATAGGATACTTTCTATTGGCCTCCATGGATATCTGTAGGCATATGTTTCATATACATACACATGGCCAGGAGTGTGTGCCTCCGCCGCCCTCACACCATATAGGCAGACCTTGACATGTGACAAGAATGTACCAGTTTCTTTCCACTGTTCTTGTTATTTTGGCCTTTAAAGTTTCATTTCTCAATCCTTACTTGAGCCTATGGATACCTGCCTCTGCCATGACCTCTCTTCTGCATCCTAATCCCATGGCCCCAATCCATCTTTCTTGTCCTACTTAGTTTGCTTTCTATTTTGCCATACATGAGTGTAGATTAGTCATATCATGGTTGCCATCTCCTCTTTTAGAACACCAGATCCACAGGGAGCAGGAATGCATGTCTTTTTTGTTGGTTGCTGTATCCTAAGCACTTAGAACATTACCCAACACGTAGTTACCACTTAAAAGAAGTATACTATGAATGGATTAATTCCAATGGCAGACTATCTTACAGTTTTTACTTATAAAGTAATGAAAATGTTATGGTTAAAAATATGAAAGATTCAGGGTTGGAGAGATGGCTCAGAAGTTAAGAACACTGACCCATGAAGGCCTTTTTCCCAGTTTGAGTATTGGAGTCCTTGATAAGGTCATGCTCATGCCACAAATGCTTACACATGTGGAGGTATACTAACTCCCACACAGATAGGTGCTTATTTCTGTGAGCACTGCAATCATTTACATGTTGTTGTTTATCAAAACAACATGCTGTGCACCTTAAATATACACAATAAAATGAATTTGAAAATGGCTGAAAAGGGCAAATGATGCCTTCCACCCTTCAAAATACTGACAGAGAGCAACAGAGATGGTGTAGGTCAGAGCCACACTAGACTCATCATGGATTATGGATTGCATTTGAGAAAAAGAAATTTCATAGGAAGAATTGAAATGGCTAATGAGTCCCAAAAACATAGTCAAAGTCAATGGCAATAACAGAAATGGAAAATAATTCAGTGATGTATGATTTCTCTTCACAAGAAAAAGGCAATACATTTTTTTTCAAATACTAGGTATCCTATATGTGTAAATTACAAGAAATGCTCAAGTATTTAAATGTTTATTGAAAATGGCAAAAGTGGGAGGCTGGAGAGATGGATCTATAGGTAAAAGCACTTGTTACTCCTCCATAGAACCATGATTTGACTCACAGTACCTACATGGCCGGTCACAACCATCTGTAAATTTAGTTCCAGAGATCTGATGCCTCCTTACAGCCTCTTTGGGCAGTGTACTCACATGGTGAAAATGCATCCATGCAGACAAAACACTCATACACATAAAATAAAGCTCAAGCCATCTTCAAAAATATAAATGGCAAATGTAGGAAAAGGTTATTAATAAAAAATAAAAGAGGATGGAGAGATGGATCTATGGTTTAGGAGTTTATTGCTCTTGCAAAGGATCCAGGTTCAGTTCTTAACACCTGCATCACAGGCCTCAAAACAACCTCTTACAGCAGTTCCAGGAGATCTGATCCCTTACGGATTTTATGGGCATCTGTATGAATGTGGTGCACATAAACTCATGTATGCACACAGCTATGCATAAAGAAAATAAATCATTGTACCTTTTGAAAAGAAAAATAGCAAGAAAAAAATTACTGTAGATTAAAAAGGGAGTAGCCATGGCAACAGAGAGCCATGACTGTGCTGTGGGGAGCATAGTGCAGAGCACTGTGGGCACAAGCAGGTAACAGTGAAATAGCAAGCAGAGGGCGGAATATACAAACAAGGAAGGGGTCAGAATAAACCGCACATCACGCAGCACAAACGTGCCAGAAGAATGAAAAATAACTGAATGTTTAAATGACACAGAAAATATTTTCTCTTATTAATTTGAAAAATAGATATTTAGACCAATTTTTTACTAACAGTAAAAAATTCTGGTTAAAAACTAAAGTGTTTGTTAAAGAAATCTGGCATTTTAGACATTACAGACAAGTAAATTATCAGGCCTGAATCTAAGCGATGGCAAGAATACAAAAAGCTGAGAGGAGCCAGGAGCCATGCAGCCATGTTCTTCTGGTGGCTTGTGACAAGTCTGAGCTGTAGAGATTAGATTTTGACAGTCTTGGGATTTAAGGCAGAGTGGGAAGAGCTCAGTGCAATGTACTCCATTCCTTAGATTTATACAGAATCTGGATAGTCAACCTGCCAAAAGCCAGCTAGGAGAGGCTAAAGGCTAGCAGGTGATCTTCCTGATATGGTTTCACCACAAACTGAGGTCTTCAATAAAGGAGCCCTTGCTGTCAAGGCCCAAGGGATGACATCTCAGGATGTGATTCTTGCTATTGATATGCCTTTCCTGTCATTGTTAAATTGATATAACAATCTGTGGGCATTAGCCTATACCCTATTGAGCAGATTTTCTGCAGATCAATGAAGTTGTACTGTCTTATAGTGATGCTATATGAAGAGATGATTTCTTACTGTTCAATGATGATTCTACAAGAATTCCTAAATTTATACTAGTAATTATTAAGCTATTTATTTTTTTTTTTTTTTTATAGATTTTTTTTATTAAAGTATTTTTAGGCATTTGGCAAAAACATTAGGGTAGCCCTTCTCCCCATTGGCATATAAAGTCTAGTCTATCAATTTGAGGATTCCAGGGCTTCCCTTCCACTGGTGCTCTTACTAGGATATTCTTGCTACGTCAGAGTCCAGGGCCAGTCTCATGAGTTAATTGTAATGAGATAGGAAAGAAAACATACAGATTAACAATTTAGGAATGCATTCTTTTAGGCCATAAAACCATTAACTAAGGTCATAAAAGGGAATGAACAATTTCTTGTAGGTGCAAGGAGAGAATATAAAATATTGACTAGGCTTACCCATACAAAAGTTCAAGGTTAACTTAAACCTAAGAATTATAGTTTTAGACTCCCAGTGAACCTGTGGAGTTAGTGACGGATTATGAATGCCTAGTTAGACAACTAGTCCTAATGGAAACATGTAAACATCTCTGTTGTAACCTTTTGTTCAATTTATGATTTGAATTTATATTTAAACTCATCAGATTTTAGAATAAGGGGTGACCTATTCTCCTGAAAAGGTACAAAAAAGATCTTTCCCCAATCTGGAATCATAAAGCATTAAGAGACAAGAGGAGGTGTTTTGTTCAGAAATTTTCCGGAATGCTTCCTCTAGTTTTTCTTCTATTAGTTTGAGGTGTCTGGTTTTGAGAGGTCCTGATCCATTGAGAAGGTGATAAGCATGAAGCATTTAGAGAGAATTGTTTTGAAAATGCAGATATGAGCAGGGTACAGAAGAGTTTTTAGAAATTGAATTGCTTGAGATGCAGAAGGGAAATATCCTGGGTTTTTGTTATTCCAGAGCAAATTGGAGAAATGAGATAGTAGATCGCTTTTTTGGCAGAATGAAAATGAAGAAGAGGTCTCTTCAATTTCTTTCTTCAGAAGGAGAATAGAAGAGAAGATAAAGTCTATTATGATAAGCAGGAGAGAAGGCTACTGACAGAACATAGTTGTTTATCAGCTTAACTATTTTTTGGGATCACAGGAGCTAGATATTTGAAAAGAGACGAGACTAGAAGAGGAGCTGCAGAGAGAGCAGAAGGCAGCAGGCAGGCTTTTCTTACAATGAGACAGGTCATTTAGCAATGAAAGGGTAGAAGCTTTTTCTTTCTCTGTGCAATAAATGTTAAGCTTATTTTTCATCCAGAATGAATGATTTTTTCAACTAGTCCTAATGGAAACATGCATTATTGCATAGGTAAGTTAAACTAAGTGTTTATGTGTATAAGTATGTAAAGAGAAGAGAGCATGAGACTTTAGGAGAGATGCCAGGCCAGCAAGAATGCAGAAGGGAAAGAATATATAGTTTCATGCACATTAAAGGAAGCAGGAGAGACAGCAGAACATGCCCATGTAAGAATGCTTTATTGAGACTGAGAATGAAAAGGGTGTAGTTTTTCTTTCTCTGCAGTAACTAGTTCATCCAGAATGAATGATTTTTTCTGCATTGATCCAAACCTCCCTCCTAGCAAGAAGAGGTGTTTCTAAGTTTTGCCCATGTAAGAACAAGAGAGAAAGGAACCTCAGCAGTTATTCCTTTATTCTTTTAATCTCCCACTGTTACAAACTGGTGCTGCCTAGAGGCCTGGCTTCAGAGTATCTTAGAATCAAGACAGGTAAAGCAACCCTAAACACTTTTGTAAATGTTTTTCTTTTCTTTTATTGGATTTTAAAATTTACATTTCAAATGTTATCCCCTTTCCGGATTTCCCCTCTAGAAACACCCTATCCCATAACCCCACCCCTACTCCTTGCTTCTTTGACGGTGCTCCCCCACACACTTGCCTCCCCATCCTGGCATTCATCTCCACAGGGCATCGAACCTTCACAGGACTAAGGGCCTTTCCTCCCACTGATGTCCTACAAAGCCACTCTCTGTTACATAGGTGCCATGGGTCCCTCCGACTCTATGGTAGGTGATTTAGTCCCTAGGAGCTCTGGTGGATCTGGTTGGCTGATATTGTTCTCCTTCCTTTGGGGTTGCAAACCCCTTCAGCTCCTTCAGTTCTTCCTCTTACTCTTCCATTGGGGAGCCAGTGCTCAATATTTGTCAGGCTCTTGCAGAGCCTCTCAGGAGAAAGGTATATCAGGCTCCTGCCAGCATGCACTTCTTGGTATCCATAATAGTGTCTGGATTTGGTGACTATATGTGGGATGAATCCTAGGTATAGCAGTCTCTGGATGGCTTTTCCTCCAGTCTCTGTTCCACACTTTGTCCCCATATTTCCTCCAGTTAGTATTTTGTTCCCCCTTCTAAGAAGGACTGAAGCATTCACACTTTGGACTTCCTTCTTCTTGAGTTTATGTAGTCTGTTAATTGCATCTTGGGGAAAATTTTCTGAACAGAACACCATGGCTTATGTTCTGAGATCAAGAATCGACAAATGGGATCTCATAAAACTGCAAAGCTTCTGTAAGGCAAAGGACACTGTCAATAGGTCAAAATGGCAACCAACAGATTGGAAAAAGATTTTTACCAATCCTACATCTGATAGATGGCTGATATCCAATATATACAAAGAACTTAAGAAGTTAGACTCCAGAGAGTCAAATAACCCTATGGAGTGCAGCACTAAACAAAGAATTCTCAACTGAGGAACTTCAAATGGCCACAAAACACCTACAGAAATGTTCAACATCCGTAGTCATCAGGCAAATGCAAATCAAAGCAACCCTGAGGTCTCACCCCAGACCAGTCAGAATAGCTAAGATCAAAAACTCAGGTAACAGCAGATGCTGGCGAAGATGTGGAGAAAGAACAACACTCCTTCATTGTTGGTGGGATTGCAGACTGGTCCAACCATCTGGAAATCAGTCTGGCAGTTACTCTGAAAATTGGACATAGTACTACCTGAGGACCCAGCTATACCATTTCTAGGCATATACCCAAAACATGCTCCAACATATAACAAGGGCACATGTTAAAATGTGTCTATATAGAAGTCTTATTTATACAGTCAGAAGCTGAAAGAATCCAGATATCCTCTCAACAGAGGACTGATACAGAAAATGTAGTACATTTTACACAATGTAGTGCTACTAACAGCTATTAAAAACAATGAGTTCATGAAATTCTGAGGCAAATGGATGTAACTTGAAAATATCATTGTGAGGGAGGTAACCTAATCACAAAAGTACACACATGGTATGCACTCACTGATAAGTGTATATCAGACCAAAAGCATGGAAAGCCGTAAACTCTTGCAAGACGAAGCATACCGCCGCGAAAAAACCTCTTCTCCTTCAACTGCCTCAAAGAGGACCCAGCCCATGGCTAAGCTCCCAGCACCCACCCTGTTCATTACAAAACAAAATTTCTTAAGTATGAGGGCTGAGAAAGGTGTATGATTGTATGATGTGGAAACTATTTCCCAAGTCATTTGAGACTACATCGTGCAGATTGAGTTAAGGCAAATTAACATCTGGTAATACCCTTTTTACAGACTTGTTCCTCTAGACTTGAAGCAGTGTAGGTAAACACAGTCCTTGATGGTAAGAGGAATGGGTCGCGGCCACCTCTACATAAATTCTGGGGCCAGTACAGTACAAAGGCATCGCCTGCTGGAAGACCTAATTGAAGACTGCCTGCCAGCCAATTGGGAACTGCAGTTTAGAAGCAGCGTTCAGATGAACTTGCTGCAGCGTTTCTCACCTGCTTCCAGAGTCTGCCATTCTATGCCACCTCACCTCAACATACAAAGGCAGGTAGGGTCTGGCAGCAAGTAATCCAGGATACTGGCAGCCCTCCATGGGTTCTGATTGGCACCCAGTGGTCGTAAGTATAGAGCCTCTGAGAAGGGGAGCATTATAATTTAGGTCAGGAGGATGCCCGCAAAGAAGGAAAGAGATCATGAGGATGAACTCACAATAATTTTACAGATTTTTACACGTTTGAAATTAAATTTCTTGAGATTTTCACATATAAGTCGTATAATTACACAATATCTACCTCTTCCCTCTTTTCCTCAACTCCTTTTCTTTGAAAATTATGATGCTGTATATTATGTGTACGTGTTTGCGTGTGTGTGTGTGTGTGTGTGTGTGTGCTCGTGCGCACACGTTCGGGTGTGTGCATGTGTGTTATATAAAGCCATTTAATGTGGCTGTATAGGTATACATGTATAGGTATACATATAGAGCTGACTACCCGGGACTGAATAACTTATCAGGGGCCTTGTCCCTGGAGAAAACTGAGTCTTCATCTCTCAGCAGCCATTGACTGCCTGTAAGTGTAGCTCTCATGCTTTCTTCAAGAAGTTTCATTTTGCAGCAGACAGAAGCTACTATAGAGGTATACAAGTGATCAAAATGTAGAGAATAAATGACTACAGGTACCCAACCCAATCGGTACATTGACAATGCAAATGCTATATCTCAAGCTCGGGGACCACTGTAGAAGAGCAAAGAGAAAGACTGCAAGAGGCAGAGGGCCAAGAAGGCCTGCTACTGCATAAGTCCTGGACATGACCAAGATGCTGCAGCCAGGAACTGTTTCAACACAGGATTAGAACACTTTTCATTCATGGTAGAAACATTATAAATGTTTAATATATCCCAAAATATGTCACTCTCAATTACTATGAACTGGTGAGATGTTCCTGCATGGCAACATAACTGTATTTAACACATCATCAGATGAATATCCACTTTACTTGAATAATTCACACTTAGGCAGTTGATTTCATGCTTATTATAAATGTACAGCAATGTTTAGAAGGATGTTGTTTCCAATATTGTTGATACAAAATTTGGTGAGTAATAAATATGTATTTACTTTTGTTTATATATTTTTTATTTTTATTCAAATTGTTTTCAGAATTTTCCATATGTGTACTACATTTACATTACTGCCACCCTTCCTATCCCCCTTGAATTTTCCCCTTTATCTTTACCCCATAAAAATTCAATAGCTTTTTTTCTTTAATTTTGTTACATATACAAACACACACACACACACACACACACACACACACACATGCAGCCTGCTGAGTCTGTTCAGTGTTGCTCAGATGTATATGCATTTAAGGCTGACCTTTTGGGACTGGATAATAACCCACTATAAGACTTCCTCCGCAGCCATTAATTCTATTCTCAAAACTTACCCTTCTACCAATAGGCAAATGTCGCTCTCACATCTAAACATAGAAGCTTTTTTGCAGCAGCTGATAAAGACTTACAAAAACCCTCAATTGGCCAAAATACAGGGAACAACAGACTATAAGAGTTCCCAACTTCAACTGATACATATACATTCCACAATGCTCAAGGTACTCTGCAGAACAGAAAGATTGTATAAGCCAGAGGACCAGGACATCTCCTCCAGGACATTCTCTTCTATCTATCACAATAAAGGTGTGTGTGGCATCCACGAAATCTCAAAAATATGGTTACCTAAAACAAGACCTTTAAAATGACACCAGTTGACATACCACCAGGAATAGGGTAAATTTCACTGGGTCTCCTCCCTAAATTAAGCATTAAGCTTTTAATTACATTATGGTATGCATGAATTTTCAGTGTCTCAGTTATCACAGAGCATAGGATAGATTTGTATATGTTCTTAAGGAAGTGTACAAATATATTAATTCTATTTTTGAAAAGCATTATGCTATTTTGCATTCATTCATGCATACTAGTATATACATACATACAAGGAAACATATGAACATATGTGCTATGCATCTGTATTGATATCTGCATAGAAATTTTGTATATAAATTACGAAAATTATAATGGTTGATCGTGAATACCAACGTGATTAAGAGACAACAAGCATACTTTTGTCTTTGGGGATATTTGCATATACAAAAGACATGTGAGACAGCACATGTCATGTTAAAAAACTGTCACATAGAATGCACCATTTTCAGGACATTATAAAACATTTATTCATGTTCATCACTTTCTAGGTGCTGGGTGCACAAAAAAGAACTAAAAGATTATGGTGCTTATCTCAGTACTGTTCCCATTGTACTTGTACAAACTAAGTAAAGTCTTGTTTAAGGATCAGTATAGCTGAGCAAAGGAATGATTGAAAGTATGTAAAACTCTTAATGTATATATTAATTCTGTAATTGTGTAATTTCTTAATGTATATACTTGTTTTTACATTTTTGTTCTATTCATGTCTACAGTAAGGTTCTTTTCATCCGAAGTCGGGTATCAGATGAATGCTTTTCTATTTTCTAATGTTCTAAAAGTCATCAGGCTGAGATAGGTATAGTTTTATAATATAAATTAACGAGACCAATAACTGTAGATAGTCCCACAATAATCTGCTTGCCATGTGTCTCTGTCTCAGTCTTGGCAGCATCGATCCAAAGCTAATCAAGAGCTGAATAGATAATGGCTGACCATTACACTCCATTCTTTAGTCACTTCCTTTGGGCTTCGTGTTCAGCTGGCCTCAATCACAATATCTAAATTGCACTGGGTACTTGCTTTCTGTAATTATTTATTCATAAAATGGTCTGCAAACAAACTGAATACAGATATAAAATATATAGAAAATAGTTATGAAAGCCAAATTTTCTTGTGATTGGTGCTACACAATTCACAGAAGAATGGATAGTTTAGTTCCTTAGTCTGCATCTTAAGAACTTTACCCAAGGTCATTCTGTTGGCCCAAGAAATGCAGGTGTCCTGAATCTCAATCCAGGCCTTTGGCCTAAAGCATGCTACAATTTGTCAATGCTCGAGTACCATTCAGTTCACTGGGTTTTCATATAAACTTATGCACACTTCTCATGTATTATACACTTTCTGTGGGTTTACAGTTCTCTCTTCCAATAGCCTCTATATTTATTTATTTTGAGGCAGGGTCTTAACTTATGGCCCAGGCCTGTCTGATACTCATGACAATCCTCCTGAAGCTGGCAAGCACAGGGACTAACTTATTAACATATGACTTGTCACACAGACCCCATGCACTTGGCCACCTGAGACCTTAACCTGCAAATGCTTTGCATACATACCCTACTTAGAACAGCATACCTTACCTTTTAGCTATCTAGAACAACCCACCCCACAATATGGGCATCAAGCTGCATTCACACCCTACTCTGAATAATGGAAGAAGTTTCTTCTTTCCTAAGCAATCATCAATATTTTATTCAATCATATTCCACTCATGTCCAGGTTCAAGTGGAGGGGAACACAGTTTAGACCGAATGTGGCTGCATGTGCAACAAGGCAAACTATATCCTCTATATGAACTGCTATGGAGAATTTCTTGTTTCACATCTTAAACCTATGTAATAATAGGATATGTATAAGATTAAAATCAGATAATAGAAAAGGATATGTCAGTAAAAGGTTTACGAACTTGAAACCTGTTGATGAAAATAGAGAAACACCTAACCTACATGTTTAGTAGCCAACACTTACTTCCTTTAGACCCTATGAAAAATATCACAGACAATAATCTAGGACCCTTGAATCCATTCGCTCACATAGATCATTGTCACTCACGATAGCGTATTTCTTTTAGACCCAGACTATAACTAAATGTTTGCTTTGGAATATATATGCCTTTCTACTTATTGATCTGGTTTGCCTTTACTCATATTCTTTGAATAAGAGGCCAAGAATCTGGGAACACCTGGCCCAGATCCCACCCACCAATGATACTTCTGTTCTAGTGTTGTAGCTTCTGGGTTAACAGACAGGAGACACCCACACCTGGCTTTCTTCTAATATTTTAATTAGCATATGTAAAACACGATTACTCTCTCACTTTCTCTGTCTATTTTTGTGTATGACTCAAACAGATATTTACAGGTGCAGACCACAAAGCTCAGTTGGGAAATTCTGCATTTTTTCCTAATGCCTCCACACATGTGGGCAGATACTGCTGTACTAAGTTAAATAAATAGCTCTAAAACCTGGAAAATCCTGGACAAATATCTCTATTAAAGAAAGATTTCTCCAAAGCTGAAATATTCCCCTCTTTAGTCTTCATATTTTAAATATGAAGATACACAGTAACAAAAGAGATTGTCAAAGAACTTACACTAAGCATTATTATTCAACCTCCGATTTGGATCTGCTATACTAAGTTTGGATTGCATATATGGAAAATCTATTTGAAGAAGGTGTTTAATTTATTGAAAAGTTATTTTCTTCATGATCTTAAATTATTCTTAAAGTTAGTGGAGTAGAAAATGAACAGTCATACTCACAAATGTGTATTAATTAACTTTTTATGATGTAGATAGTAAAATTGTAGCTGATTAAGCCTTTAGTTATTGTGTTAATGTCCATCTTTTATACATCTAATTCTATGTCCTATATTGGGAATCATTCTATATCCTATACACTATCCTATATTATATATGCTAAATATAGCATAGGATAATAACACAAACACAAATGCAAATATGATCCCAAAGTATCTTGGGGTTGTAAAGTATCTTAGGAGACTAAAGTACAAAACAAAAATAAAGAAAAAACACATAGAACTCAATTTAACTTCCTGAACTAAATGAACAATGCTATTAAAGGCACCTAAGTTTGACGGGTGATTAGTAGTTTCACAAATAGTTTTTGAGAGAGGCAAAACTGAATATAACCCAGAACATCTCATGGAAGACTGTAGATACAGGCCAGCACTCCCACCTGCACACCTAGCTTCCTGGTATGTTTTCAGTCTGAAATGTTACTCATAGGCTCACATTTTGTATGCTCAATCCTCAACTTACAGCTCTGTTTTGAAGGCTGCTTTGGGTTTCCATAGGGTGTAACCTGTTGGATAGAAGGAAGTAGGTATAGTGGTGTCCTTGATATAATTCACTGTTTCTTGATCCATGCCATGAGAAAAGCCACCTCCTCACCCCTTGATAGTCACAGGCAGAGACACTGACAACCCATGATTTCCCAATCAGAGTGGAATTAAATATCAATGAAGCTGTGAAACAAAAATGATCTTTTCAGTCAGACAAGGTGACCATAAAGAGAGCAAGCTAGCTAATACACTTTTATTTCTCAAGAAAGTCACCACTTGCCAGAGAATCAAAGATGTAAAAAAGAGGCATTATTTTTGATTCAAAAATTCTCATACTTTAAAATCAGAAAGGAAGAAAATGAATGGGTCCAGGTGCAAACTCAAATCCTGCCACCACCTGCGTTAGGTCTCTGCCTTTGACAAATATTCTTTCTCCCCCGTATCTGCACCATCTTTAATGACTGACAGAAAGCCAATAAAAGCAGAGGATTGGGGCTGAGAGTTGCCAGGTGTGCACATTCATTATAAAAACTAATGGATGATTGTAACATGCAATCTGTATGATTGTAAACAACCAACATATCATAACAAGGCAGCAGAAAAATGCTGGGATTTCTGCATGCAAATGCTAAACTAACTCCTTGCGGATGTGTGGATCTGGAAGAGCCTTTCACTGATAAATTGCTTTCAGTAAGTTGATTCCTCAGAGACAGGCACAGTGGTACTTTCAGATAATGAATGTTTCAAATCTATGTCCTCTCACTGGGTGAAGAAAGCCACAGGAATGAAAGAGGAATGAAGTAGGATCTGAATGCTTGAGATATTCTGAGCTTACTGCATGAGGTGAAGTTTATGGAAGAAAACCACCTCTTCCCAGCACATTGAATCAAAGGGTTGACATGAGCCTTGAGCTGCCTTCTCATGTGCCTTGGCCACAATGTTCTTCCTTATCTAGAGAGTGGATTATGCATGTTTCATTGTTAGAGACAGAACTTGCTATGATTTTTTTTTGCACCCTGGACACATTTACTAGCATGTTAAGAAGTAGAAAAAGGAAAACAGTTAATAGAGAAGAAATTCCATGTTTTTACTCCAAAGTAAATTTGTTGAAATACAGATTTTTAGGTGTCTTTCTTAAGGCAGTTTATAGATTACTTTGGACACACAACAAATCTAACTCAAATATTAATGAGTTACAAACATTGGTTACGGTTCTGTGAGTGAGGAAGTCAGTCTCTGGGGTTGGCATTAGAGATTGGGTGAAGCACACCCTCATAAGAACAATCAACTTGACTAGACATCTAAGACAGCATGTCCATACAGATAGGACTGTTGACATCTCAGCTGGGGAAGTATGCCAAAGCATCTCTATGTGCTTTCTCCAGCCTGATGATAGCAGTCATCAAACTTCCTCCATGAGTATCCTAAGAGAATTATGTAAGAACAGCATGGCCTTTTCTGGTTTATCTATAGCAATCAGATCGTGTCACCTCTACCATTATGGTTGGTTAAAGTAGCTACAAACAAGAATGAAGTCAAGACAAGGGGATACAACCTAGCATACCATTAGATAGAAGACTATCAAAATGTTTATTATATTGTTCAAAGAAAAAATGTTTCTTCTGGTTGTAAATTAGTTCTACACTTTCCATTTGCAATAGCCACCTCATCTCTTGATGTATAGTAATTTCCTTGTAGATAAAACTTCCATCTTGGAGGGAAGCTAATCAAGACACAAGTTGTTCTAAGGGGAAGTGACATACTCCATCCTACCAGGAAGCTCATTAAGCTCAGGAAGTAATCAGTTCAAAGGCTTCCAGGAAGTTCCTAAATCTGACCAGATTCACTAGGCTCCATCCTTCCTAAGCATACATACACAAGAAGATCACTGAGAGACACTCTCAGGCAACCCGAACTACTTAGAAGATTCTTAGACCAGCTGAACTACATATGGATACTTCCCCATCTACCTGCAAGTGACATGATGTGTTCTAGACTTCCAGTTTTCATGAACTGGCTTTAGTAATGCAGCTGTCTTTGAGTTATTTTTGCTTTTGTAAGAAACCCCCCTCCAGGGGTTGGGGATTTATCTCAGTGGTAGAACGCTTGCCTATCTTGCCTATCAAGCACTGGGTTCGGTCCCCAGCTTCCAAAAAAAAAAAAAAAACCCTCCAAAATTACTATAAATAACCTTAATAAAATTTATTAGTTAACCAAGTTCAACTTTGGTGGAATCCATAGTTTAGTCTGTCGTCAGTTCTCTATTTGGAGTGAGTAAACATTTGTTAATATTTTCTCAGGAATAGTGTTTTAGTTCTCTCTAGGCCTCCATAGCATCCTCTTTTTATGTTATATACTCAAGGTACTGGACTTTGCATTCCAAATGAGGTCTAGTGTAGATGATGGTCATATCTAACATTGCTCCAAAGACAGACATAAGTGGGACAGTGAGAAAATGAAGACAAGACAAACACAGCGTCACAGAGAGAAGCTGGGATAGATGGACTAGCTTTCTGAAAGAAAAACTGTAGCGTACAAAAACCCAGTGTGTTTATTGTATACAGATGAACATGGAGATGGGGTTATTGCACACAGCTGAATCAAGGAGGCTGGGTTATTACATATAGAGGAAACAAAGGTGGAATTTATGGTCTACAGCTGGACAGGGATACAGGATTGGATAATCTTACCAGGAGTTGTCTCTGTAGAGAACCAGTCTTCAGGCTGTAAATATTTGTGGGGAAGAAAGCTATGATGGACATGTTCTTCATACACTGTCAACATTTGTACATGATCAAAGAAAGGCTTTGACATCTCTCTGAGCCTCACCCTTGGGACAGGAAGGATAAGACATTTTCCCATAGGTATGAAGCTATATTAGTGACATGGCTGTACTTCTATCATGGCACGCCGTCCCTCAGACTTCACACACTCATTAATTCCTCCATTCCCCAGAGATGACAGTCCTGGGATATGATTCCTTGCGAATGAGAATGAGTCTTCTTGATTTGAAAATGAAACAAATAAGGAAATGTCATTGTCACCTAGCGACACACACACACACACACAGAGAGAGAGAGAGAGAGAGAGAGAGAGAGAGAGAGAGAGAGAGAGAGAGAGATGCACAGATACAAATATGTATATCCTGCAAACAATCCTGTTTTGGAAAGAATTCAGGAAATAAAAGCACTTTCTGGTTCACAAGCAAGACTGAAATCCAATCATACATATCTCCAGAACCTTGAGGAAGTTTTTATAGTTGACTGGTGACATTCTCTAACTTGCATAATTCTTGGTGCACCACCCCAGTCATCCTGTTTATTGTAAACAGTATATTGTGTACAAATAAGGACTACTTTCTAGAGTCTGCCTCTACCCATTCTGTGCTATATTGTCTTTTTCAAATCAAAATGATATAAGCTAAAAGCACTGTGGCTTTCTTATGTACGAGTTCATGAGCTATTCTATTACTCAAAAGACCTAGTCATAAATGTCTTAGGAAAAAAATATCCCCACCTCTGGTTTGCTATGGGACTACTCTGGAATAGCCATTAGAAGCCTACCTGTAAACAGAAAGAAGCAGGGGGAATTTTATTCAACATCTTTAAAGAGATTTAGTTTAACGGTAACTGTGGTTTTAAATATTTTGTTTTAAAATTTATCATCATACTTTTCTCTTTATTTTTCACTGAGATATTTCCCTAAAAGTTCCTTAATTTGGGTTCTTTGATCATTCTTTCTTCCATGAGAAAAAAGTCAAGTATTTAATCAATGCTTCAAATAACTTGGACTATTCCTCCCATGGATCATTCCATATTTACTCAAAATCATTATTTGAGTAAAAAGAAGACTTGCTTATTAATAAAAAGGATATAATGTAACATTGTTATTGAAAAATAACTCGGGAGGAAGCAGAAGAAAGTCCAATAATTACAAAATACAGTGATTAAGAACTCAAGAATTAAAAGAAGATTAGATCGAAGAACCTAAGTATTAGTGAGATAGAAATTAACGGGGGCATGCCTAGGCTACTGGACAGAGAGATAAAGACCAGAGAAGAAGAAAACAAAACAGCTTGGGAAATATATACAAACCAGCTAAAAGACCTGTTTCCCGATTATAAAGTTCTAGTAGGAGAGAAAGGGAGGCAGAAGCAACATTAGGAATGTAGAGATGGAGGAGGTGATGTCCCCAGGCAGAGAAAACATTAAAGCATTCTACATAACCTACAGGCCCAAGAACTGCTGGGAATCAAAAAGAACAGTGTCCTCGGCATATGATTATAAAATTGACCAAAAATAAAAGGTATGAGAAGAGCCATATAATGAGGGAAACAATGCAAAATGTCACTCTCAGAGAATGAGAAGTTACAAACAGTGTTTAAGAAATCTGTTCTCAAATGGAACCAGAAACAGTGCAGAAGGGAATGGAGAGCCACAGAGACACAACTATGTAGATAACACTAATGAAATATCCACGTGTAACAAAACAGAGAAAACTATATTATTTTATTATAAGGAGATGAAAAGTCTAGAGGTTGCACCTGGAAAGGAGAAGAATCCGGTAAGAACAGGAAACAAATAGGCAGTATTCTGAAGAGATACAGAAAAGGAGAGCTCTAGGTATTCTTATTGGCAGCAATAGAACAACTGAAAAAGAGGGAGACAAGATGGCGGTAGCAAGAGCAGCAAGCCAAGGTGCAGGGAGCTGCAGATACGCACATCTCCAGCCTCAGGGAAGGGAAGCAGTACCTGCATCCCAGATGTGACAACCATAGCCTCAGTGTGAGCCAGCAACCCACACGAGTCTCCAGTTCATTCGCTGTGATTCCTGGGGCAGGTGGATCAACAGTGATGAGTAATCTGATGTGTCACCCTATGTGACTCAGAGGGCAGTGGCCAGCTGCCATCTTGATGGGGAACCTGTTATTTTAAAACTGACGTACACTGGGAAGTTGTGAACAGGGAACAATCTAGTCACATATTAGGGAGTTGGATTTAACCTTCCATAGCTCCACGGTGAGAGACAGACGTGTAGGCAGTTGTGCAGATCTGGAGGTCACAGATGCTGATAAACCCAGACAGCTCAGGCGGAAGGAAGTTCAGCAGGGACACTTAAGGGCACAAAAAGCAGCTTCACTTTGGGGGACCTGCAACAGAAATTATCAATTGACAGTAACTCTGGTGTTTGAGAGCCTTAAGCCTGAGGTCAGTAGGTGCATTTACCGCTCCAGTCACTTGCCTGCTCAAGCATAGCTTGACTCCATCCCTTAAGCCATGTGCAGGGTGGCTTAGAAAGTATGAAGACTGGTCCCTCGCCTGTACAGATCACTGCTGTAGGCATTTGTCCTCACTCCCAAAACAGCTGAGGCACAGCCCTTCGCTAGAATATTTGCAACCCTTGGGTGTGCTATGTAGGGATATTCTAGAAAGTAAGCATCTGCCCAGGTCACAAACAACACAGTTAAGCGAGGCTCCTGATAGACAGAGAAGCGAGTTATTAAGTAAAGATGGCTCAGCAGGCATCAGACACCTGGGCCAAAACATGAGCAACACAGGATAGGCCAGAGGAAAGGTAACTACATACAATCAGGGGACGCCCTCCCCATGCATATTACTAGAACCCCCCTTTTTTAGGAGCCCTTGAAAGAGCTGTGTTATTATTCAACACTCCACTATTTTTGTCCCTGTACCATGTCTTTTTTTATCCAACTTTTAGTACTCTCTTTAACGTATTTTTGTAAAGTTCTTCTCTTCTTATCTTTTCTTTCCCTTTCTACATTCATCTTAATTGTCTTTAAGTTTTCTCATTATTGTGAAGCCCACTTTTCCTTCTTTTTTATGATTCCAGTCTCTTAACCTTTTTTCTTCCCCTCCATAATGTTCTCTTCTATTCCTTTTCTTCGCCATCTTTTCCTTATTGAACCTCACTTCTCTGTTTTTCTCATTCCCTGCCTTACTTACCCCGTAGTTTGTACATTTACCCTAAATAACATTATAATTTACAGAATATTTTGCAACGGCTTGCCTTGTTCTGCTTTATAGTTATTGCTGATACATTAGTGGGACTTTTAAAAAGTCAACCATATGCATCAAAATTTTTGCACCTCCAACTTCATAAAATAAACCAAAGTCTGGAGGTGGCTATCTGACACACTGAAGTAAAAATATGGTGGGAGAAATTGCCTTCCATTTTTTCTTTCCTTTTGGCTTTTTCCTTGTTTGTAAAACAGGGTATGAGTATCATTCTGTGACCCAGACTGCCCTAAAACTTCACACTGTTGCTGAGTATCCTGTTTCAGCATCCCATGTGCTGGGACTACAGACATGAGCAATCAACATGGCAAAATTTCTAACTAGCCTTGGTGGCACATGCTTGTAATTTTAAAAAGAGTCTGAAACTGGAAGATTGTGAATTTGAGACCTACCTAGCCTACACAGTGAGACTCAGACCATCCTAGACTACACAATAAAATGTTTTTAAAAAGACAAATAGAGGTCAAATTTCTAGTTTGCATTAATAAATTACTTAATAAGTTACTGTTATAATATCCACTGTAACATTTACTGTAAAAAAAGAATAATAAATTAAAAGATAGATGTGAAACGGAATGGCAGTCAATTGGCATGAAGAAATAATGATAAATGTAAAAATGAAGAAGAAACGGAAATGCAAATCAGAGGCTCACCAAACAGAAGTGAGTTGTAAAAGAGTGTGCTTGTGTATCTGCCGTCTCCTCAAAGGGAAACGGAACAAATGCGTACATTCAGCAACAAAACTGTCTGATTGAATTCTCAAAATAAATACTGTGTCCTTACTTATAAGAGCATGCCTGATATGCAAATTCAAAAATGCTCAAAAAATGAAAAATAAAGGCCATATAATTTAGAACATGCTAAACCAACTGCTATGTCACAGTGATGATTGACCACAAAGCTGACTTTCAGGGAAGAAGCATGAGTGGAGATAAACAGATATAGTATAGATGTGAGGACTGAAGAGACAGCGTAGCAGTGAGGAGTGCTTGCTGCTCTTGTAGAGGATTCAGGTTGAGTTCCCAGCACCCATAAAGCATGTTGTAATTGCCTGGGACTCCAGTTCCAGAGGACCTGATGTCCTCTTCAGGGCTTTGGGGTATCATGCATGTACAGGAATTCATATATATATATATATGAATATATATATATATAGTCAAATAGTCATACACATAAAATACAAACAAATACGTGCTTTAGAAAGAACTATTGATCTGTAGGCACAAATGAAAACCACCACAATGAAAGGGGCAAAAATGGACAGAAGAAAATCTAAAAGAAGACCCATATGTCACATGCAGGGTGTTGATAAGAACAGCTACGAGGGTCTAGAGAGATAGTTCAGTGGTTAAAACAGCATATCTATCTTGAAGAGGACCTGAGTGTGGCTATTAACACACTTACATGGTGGCTCACAATGATTTGTAATTTCAACTCCAGGGGAATCTAACGACCTCTCTGTCCTCTATGAGCAATAGCATTTATGTGCACATTCCCACAGAAACATAAAAAATAATATTTAAGAAACATATGCCAAGCTCAATTAGATAATAAGATTCTAAAGTATTAGATAAATATGTACTCAAACCAAAAATCAAGAATTAACCCAATTCAAAAGATAAAAATCACATAGCACATTCCCTCTGACTGGAGAATTAAATTAGCCATTAGTAATACAGAAGGGAACTCCCCAGATGTTTAGCAATTTAAGCATGGTCAAATGAAAAGCCACAGCAGAAAATAGAAAACACTTTCGGCTATATGATAACAGCAAAACAAAAATTAGAATTATAGGAGGCAGATGGAGTTAAAGTCGTAAGCACAGTAAATAGAGAGTGTAATTATGTTTGAGAGGACTGAAACTAAGCAATAGCAATGGCACCTTAAGGGCTGTGGATGTAGCTTTCTTAGTACAGTGTTTGCCTGCCATGCATGAAGCTCTGAGTTCAATTCCTATACCACACAAAATTAAATATGATGGTGCATGTTTGTAATCCCAGTCCTTCGGAGGTGGAGATGGGAGGATCCTATGTTTAAGGCCAGGGTCATGGTCATTCAGATTGTTGAGTTTGACATCAGCCTGGACTTTGTCCAATTCTGTCTAAAAATGCAAACTCCGAAAGAAATATGCAACGCAATGTGTTTTACATAGGATTCAGCAAGTTGACACTACGTCAGGAAGAAAGGAAGAAATAATAAAAAAGGTGCACAGACATAAAACACAACAATAGGCTAGAGGATCTGTATTCTTTAAAATTCTTCATACACTGAAACTTAAAACAGTAATTGAGATAAAATAAGCAATAAAGGATTTATATCCATAAAATGCAAGAGTTCAGCATATATATGTGGAATCCAAATAATCCAATTTTACTCTGTGATAGAGGCTGAACCCAAGGCTCTCTACAGCTGAGACACATCCACAGTCTTTAGATAATCTCATTTGAAAACACACAGTATAAGGAAATTTGCTTCACAGATAAATATATTCAAATAGCCCAAGGCATGCTAGAAAGTGTTTAATTTCATTACTCATTGAGAAATGTAAATAAGGCCACAATGGCTTTTCAGAATAAAAGTAACAGAATGGCTTATAAAATAGGCTGCTTAAACTACCCCTAACTATATCAAATGCCTGTGTTAATGTGGTGTTGTGTTTTTGGTGGTTGCAAGTTGAAATGAAGCACGTTGGGGAACCAGAGGAACATATTTCCTGAAAAGCTGAGCCATGTATATCATCTATGCCCAGCATTTTCTACTCTTAAGTGCACACTGAAGGCAAACTGTGGATGTGTACACAAAACACATATCCTAGAATATTTATTTAAGCAGAATTTATACTAACCCTCAAACTGAGACCAGCACACATGTTCTTCAACAGTCAATGACTTTTTCAAGTGAGACATATTTGTACAATGGAACTCTTTATAGTTGTAAAAAATGAATGAACTGTTGCCAGAGAAAACAACTTTAATAACTATGGGAATATTACGTTGAGTGAAGACATAGTAGAGTACACTAATGAACATTCATGTTGCCATAGAGTTAAGAACCCCAAAGCTCAGAAAACCCAAGATACAATTCACAGATCATATGAAGCTCAAGAAGAAGGAAGAGCAAAATGTAGATGCTTAAGTCCTTCTTGGAAGGAGGAACAAAGTACTCATGGGAGGAAATACAAGGACAGAGTAGAGCAGAGACTGAAGGAAAGGCCATCCAGAAACTGCTCCACCTGAGAAACCATCTCATATGCAGCCACCAAACCCAGTCACTGCTGCTTATGCCAAGAAGTGCATACTAACAGGAGCCTGATATAGCTGTCTCTTGGGAGGCTCTCACAGAGCCTTACTGATACAGATGAGGATGCTTGCAGCTAATCATCAGACTGAGCATGAAGACACAATGGAGGGGTTAAAGGACTGCAGGAGCTGTCAACCAACCATACACCCCAGAGCTCCCATGGACTAAACCATTAACCAAGGAGTACACATGGAGGGACCCATGGCTCCAGGCGCATATGTAGCAGAGGATGGCACTGTCTGGCATCAATAGGAAGATAAGCGCTTGGTCCTGTGAAGGCTCATTTCCTCAGTGTAGAAGAATACTAGGTTTTGAAGTGGGAGTGGGTGGGTGGGAGGGGGAGCACCCTGATAGAAGCAGGGGGAGGTGGAATGGAAAGGGGGGAATTGGGAAAGGGGATAACATTTGAAATGTAAATACAAAATATATATAATAAACAAAATAAAAAATGTAGACCATTGAAGTTAAATATTAGGTATCAAAGTCAATCTTTCTCTAAATCCTTTTTAGTGTTTAAATGAAAAGAAATTATTCTCAAACCAGTTTCCTTATATTTCATATCAACTCAGTTCTTATCTTTCTAGCACCTGAGTTATAGGGCATTAAGCTTTATCCTAATTTATAGACGAAACGTATGGAACAGGTTGTAAATAAGAAATGTGACTATCTTTTATATCAGTTAAACATCTGAAGCTAAGAGTCTGATGTACACACAAGTAAAGAGTGTCAGGAAGAAATCAAATTACCAAAACATAGTAGAAAATAAGCTTATAAAAAGGCAGATGGTTAGCCAGTAGGTGGTAGTGTATGCCTTTAATCTCAGCACTTGGGAGGGAGAGGCAGACAGAGTTCTGTGATTTGGGGGCCAGTCTGGTTTACAGAACAAGATCCAGGACAGGACTACACAGAGAAACCTTGCCTCCAAATAAAGGGAGGAGTGGCTTACATGAGCATCACACACTTAGTACTTACTTTTCCTTCTTTATTTGAGGAGATTACAAGGGAGGCAAGTGAACCAGGGAAGAGAGAGAAGTGAATGTGATTGGGGCACACTGTGTGAAACTCTCAATGATTAATAAAAATATTATACTTGGGGGGGAAAGAAAGGAAAACAAGCAAACAGACAAAAAAACAACAGCCTATTCTGTGGTGTTAAAAGCCAAATTCTGACTTGTCATTGGGGATGGGGTTTGCCACAAGGGACACTTCTGGGGTGCACACTGTTTTCGTTATGTTCTTTGTGTAATTACACAAAAATCATATGCTTTGCATCCACAATTCAAGGTACATATTCAGTGTTAGTGCATTTTTTTTTATCTATGATGTACATGGGTACAAAAACAAATAGCAAAGATGGCTCTGTTTGTAAGTGCTTGCAAGCTTAAGGATCTCAGTTTAAATCATCAGAACCCATATTTAATCCAGGCACATGGCACACTAAAAGGCAAGCATGTCTAATTCCAACATGGACTGAAGATCTCTAGAATTCTATGCCTAGTCAGTCTAGCCAGATTAGTTTCATTCAGGTTTTGTGGGAGAACATGTTTGAAAAAATAAGGTGGAAAATTATCCAGGAAGACATCCAATGTCAATCTCTGTCCTGTACTCATGTGCATACAACATTCATGTGAACACACATATATATGCACATACACATGTGTATATACATACAACAACAGCACAGGTAGTCCTGCCCGTGTACAATAGCCTAAGAATTTTTTAATAGAAAATATTCAATCTAAAGCTATACTATCCATCAATTGTAAAAATTATAGTCTATGCATGACTTATTTTTCTTTTATTGGATATTTTCTTTATTTACATTTCAAATGTTATTCTCTTTCCCAGTTTCCCATCCAGAAACCCTCTATTACATCCTCTTTCCCCCTGCTTCTATGAGGGTGCTCACTTACCCACCCACCCACTCTCTCCCATCTCCCTGCCATAACATTCCCCTATACTGGGGCATTGAGCCTTGACAGGACCAAGGGCCTCTCCACCACTGATGTCCAACAAGGCTATCCTCTACTACATATGCGGTTGGAGCCATGGGTCATTCCATGCATACTCTTTGGTTGACTTTTAAAGTGCTTTAGAGAATGTTAAATGCTTATGGTTGGTTGAGATAGATAAGAAAAATTTAAAACAGAAATGGAACATCTAATTTTTTCATGATTATCTAAAGCATTAAAGTATCTTATGTCTTTGGAAGATACATCAGGTGACATTTTAAGCTATTATTTGATATATTCAGGTTTATAGTGTATCTTCTACATGGCTTATAGAATATTTATATACCTTTTCTTGGATCAGCTGCTAAAAATGTTGTACAATATTTTGTTTTAGATTTTATTTTATTGTTAACTATGTGTCTATGGGTGGATCTGTACAAGTTCATGTGAATGCTAGAGAAGACCAGAAGAGGATATCAAAGCTGCAGTTACAGGTGGTTGTCAGCCACCTGATATGGGTGCTGAGATTTGAACCCAAGTCCTCTGCAACAGCCATATGTGCTTACTGTTGAGGCATCTCCTCGGCCCTTTATAGTGGAATATTTTTAAAAGTCCTTTCATGTGAAGTTTTGCATTTTGTTTGTTTTTTTATCTTACTTTCTTTAGGGCATTTGTTGGTTTTTTCCTATATGATACTTTTCCTTATTTAGGAAGTTATTATTTGTCTTAATTTAGGGTCCTAGAATATGTACAGTTACCTATAGTAAAAGCTTCCATAGCTTATTGCTTCTTTTGTAGCTGCATTTCTATTTACTTTTTCTTTCTATTTTACTATTTTATTTTTATTTCCAATACAATGGCTTTGATGCATTTCCAATTTTGTTGGTTACTCACTATGAAATCAACCATCACATTTTTGTATGGGCTTACCACTTGAAGATACAGAGGCAATGTAGCTACATGCTGCCCTGTCTGGCTTGGCCATAGTAGGGACATCATGACATAATTTCTGCCGCTGGAACAGAGCCAGCAGCATGTGGGCCTCTGCAAGTGTTGATAGTTGCTGTTGTCATAATTCTTGTTTGTATAATAAAGTACATATTTTCATGTTCTTCCTTTGAGTAAGGTTAATGACTCCATGATAATCACACACATCACCAATCCAGGAGGCAAGGATGTGGCTAATGTCTTAGCAAAATGGCAAGCAAATACTGAGACCTTCAGGGCAGCCCTTAAGGCTGTGGGAAAGAACTCTGAAAACATGAGTTCAAAAATATACAATTTCTCAACTATGCAAAGTATAAGAATGCAATATGAATTGTATAAAAAGCTTTACAGATCTAAAAGGACAGAGAAAATTGCACTATGAGCCAGTTTGTCAGCATGATTCTAAGGAAGGAGATAAAGATATATAGGGAGTGGTGATCTCAGAGCCAGATCTGACACAGCTAAGTTTTTTGTTTGTGCTTACAAAGGCAGGCAGATTCCTGAGTTCAGGGTCAGCTTAGGACAGAGGAAGTTTAAATCTAGGACTAAACTGGTAGGAATGGTAATTTTAGGATAGGTTCCCACCCAGCTAACCTATTGTCTGTGCTTAACAAAGGTAAGTGATCTCTGAATTCCTTTGCAAGGTTAAAAAAAATGTGCTTGTTGTCTCTTTTTAAGAGGGTTTGGGGTCATGGGATACTGCTTCACAAGGTAATAAAAAGTAAACCTGGGGTAATGACTGAATTGATCTATAAATAAAAAACCAGGCTTTTGGCCTGCAAGTGTAATTCTGTACCCAAAGGTCTGTGTGAGACTGTAATCTCTCATTTTTAGGTTTTTATTCTGCAAACCTTGTTCTTTGATTAAAGTATTGGATAAATAAAATTTGCTATAGCCAATTTCTGGAGGGATTAAAGATAGATTGGTTTGGAATGACCTATTTGTGGGAGAGGGAGAGAAGGAGAGAAGGTGAAAGAGGAGGAAGCTGCCATGAGGAAGGAGGAACCATGAGCACATATCCAGGAGAAATAGCAAATATCAGGGGTACACCACTCTGAAAGTAGTCAAGGCAGCAGTTAGAAGGGTAGATTAGAGGTAAACTCCTAGAAATTGTCAAGGCCAAATAAAAGAATCATTGTCTGAGTCTCATTTAATTGTAAGCTAGTCAGTGATAAGCTTAAATTAGTTAAGAGATGAACTATTCAGAGTTTAGAATTGCATGAGAAAACTGTCTCAAGCAGAGAGCTATCTGGAAAGCCATCTTGAGCAGAACATAGGCCATCAGCTTGTATCCTATGGTTTGATTTTAGGTCATTTGTTTCTCCACTCTCAAACATCCTTTTCTCAAAACCTCTCTCCAAGCCGAGTCCTTAAGAACATGCTTTATTGTCTTCCAAATGAAATAAAAAAAACACAATAACAACAAACAAAAACAAACAAACAAACGAAAGAAAAACAGAAGAACAGAATGTCAGATACTCCTGGACAGCTTTCAATGATGACAAAAGGCCTATAGATTTTGAAAGGGTGATATGGTTTTCTCTGATTATATTTTACATCTTTTTTTTTTGTTTTGATTTGTTTTGTTATTGTTGTTGTTGATGAAATGGTGGTGGTGGTGGTGGTGGTGTGTGTGTGTGTGTGTGTGTGTGTGTGTGTGTGTGTGTGTGTGTGTTCAGGAATGAAGAGCTACCATGAAGCTACAATCAGCCACAGTTTTCATACTGTGGTAGTGAGAATTGGAGCAATGCTGCTAAATGATTCATGTTATTTAATTAAGCAATAGTAACCTAAATTCAAGCATACCAGGGCCACACAAAGTTAAAACTATGTGTAATTTTAAAAATTCTCTTCTGAGGGACTGGCTCAGTGGGTAATACATTTGAGTTTAAATTTTCAATATTTACACAGAAGTCAGACATGACAGTATAGATTTGTAACTCTAGTATTTTGGGATGGAGACAGAAGGATCCCAGTGGTTCACTCTCCAGCCTGTATAGCCAATCAGTGAGTTCTAGGTTTAAGTGAGAACTCCTATCTCAATGGGAACAGTTAACAAAGACACCCAACATTGCCCTCTGGCCTATTTTGATGTATACACACACACACACACACACACACACACACACACACACACATATATTTTGATTTTTTTGTAAGGAAAAAAATTACCTGGCTTTATTGAACTCATCTGTATTCTGTATTCTATCTCTGCTGTTATATTGTATGCACATGCCTGCATACTATCTATAGTATGTCAAGACCTGGATAGATATACTAAATGAATAATTCATGATGAGAATACTTGCTGTTTATAACCTCACAAAGAGAACAGACTTGAGAAGTGACTTTCAAGTAAGCTAAGAAGGTCTATTTCCCAGCTAATCTCATAAGTGCTAAAGTAGCAATAAAAATTCAAAATACCAATTGTATCAGTTGCACTGCTACTGCTGTGATAAAAATACCGCCACGACGAGCAACTTACAGAAGGAAGAGCTTATCTGTGCTTACAGTTCTGGACAGATGATCATGGTGAGGAGGCACATCAGAAAGTGGCAGGTCAGGAGCAGGAAGCTGAAAGCTCACAACACCTACAACCACAAAGCAGACAGTGAACTAGAAGTGACAAGAGGCTCCATCTCACCCCCCAGTGACATACTTCATCCAGCAAGTTCTCTAAATATTACCACCAAGTGAGTGACCAGTTACACAAATACCTGCCTGCAGGAAAGATTTGTCATTCAAATCACCTCAGCAATATTTACTAATATTTTTTAAAACACCAACTATAGCTCCAAAATCTGCCAGAAGCCTGATGTTCACAGATACAGAGGCAACCATGGCCATCCTCTCAAAATTGCTTATCCAAGGCTACATAATGGCCTGCATTTGCTACTAATATATACATAAGTCCCACTGTGTCCTTTAAGATACTAAGCAGTAGCGCATCAAAGTGAATACCTAAGCTCCCAGACTCAGAAGGATGAGTCACAAGGACTTGAAGTTCAAGGATGGCATGGGCACACTTGGTGAAACAGACATCTGGCAGACTGTGAAGGCTGGACCTTACACTGTCATTCGCTTACAGCTCTCTGTGGTTCTATTCTACTCTTACTGGGTCAACCTGATACTGGAAGCATCACATTCAGCAATGGGAAATATATTAGAAAAGCAAATCCTAATAAAACATCCCATGTGGTCTTAGGTTGTTCTCTCCTGATCAAACATTTTTCCCTGAGGTACTCTCTAACCTTCCATTAAATCAGTGACAACTTCAGGGCTTGAATTTCTGATCTTATCAAGTCAAGAACTTCCTTAGATATGGTCACAGTGTGATAAAGCTTCTCTTTCTAGGACCAATCAGTGTGCAATTATTTCTGTGACAATTAGATTAATGTTTGCTCTCAAGAAATGTTCGAGCTCTAAATTAAGAGTAACTGCATCACACAGTAGGCCTTCGGAAGATAAGATATAGGCTTGTAGCTTAGCCTGGTTTTCTTCCTAAGAATGTGATAAGATAGAAATAGTTTTCTGCTTTTGAAATTTGTTTTCTGATCATTGTCAGCAAGAGTGGAAGTAGTATTGGGAGAAAAATTTTTGTTACATCATCTCTGGCCTTCATCCAATGACCTTATTTCTTCCCCTCTGCTCAGGAGAACATATTGTACAAGGTCAGCAAGATGGATCTGGAGCCCTAGTTTAATGTCTTCCCTTGCCAAAATATCACTTCTGCTCAGGGGCACGCACCTGCTCCTTCCTTCTCTGCCAGATCTGTTAGGTGAGCTAAATTACAATTTCTCTTCTTTCCAGGGTATATGGGATGCAAGCCTCTAGCTCCTTATGCCTGAATCTATTCTTTATAGAGAAGCATTTGATGTATTATTGAAAGGCACAGCACAACATACAGTGCAACAGGTCTTGCCCCCATTATAAATCTCAGAATTTGTCTTGTTGTTTCTGTGCCCAACCGGACACCGACACCTACGTCAATACAGGATTTCTTCCCATCATTTCCTGTTATCCGAAGTGATGCCAACATCTTTCTTTGCCATTGCTTTGTAAATGGTATCCCAGTGCCCATACTCATCTTTCCTAGCTGCTTTCACTTGAGCCTAAATGACCTGTCCAAGTAAGTGGTGCTAAGAGCTTTTTGGTTTCCTCCTTCACACCTATCTGGAATTGTTACAATGGCCAGAATACAAATCACACGTGTTTTTCAGTGTAATGCGAACACATGCTCCAGTCCCTACATATGCTTACCCTGCCCCCTTTCTATTCTTACCTCAGCTGCTCTAAACTCTTCAGTCTGTGCTTCAGTCAACAGAGGCTCTGGGATTCCTGCAGGGATGACCATTCTACCCAATCCAGAGCTTTGTCACATAGTGAGCTCTGTCACAAATGCCTTTCAGATCCACAGCCCTTAAGTGCTTAATTCCTTCACTTCAATTATCTTCTTTCCAGTCACTAATAAATAGCGGACCCCAACCTTGAACCTAGGTCCTTTGCTATTAATTCTGGCCCCACCACACCCTTATTTCACTCACAGAGAACAGGAGCATGAGAAGGCAGACCAACCTAAGATGTTCAGAGGCCCCCGAGAAAGGACAAATGGAACTTTACTTCTGTTTCCTTGTCCAGGAACAGACTTGAAAAGGTCGGTGTAATAATGGTGCCTTACAGAAGTCAAGGTTGTAGTTTCTAGAGGCCTGCCTCTTCCCCCCTGGGCTGTGGTTATCAGTCCCAACGCAGCTGTGTCTGAGGCATTCTGTGTTCTCTTTGACAACATTGTCTGATGTAACAGTCTATTGACTTTGGCAGTTGTCCCCCAAGCCCCACCCCTGCAAATGGTATATTAGATGCTGTGCTTCTTAATAACTTTGCTTGGCATAAGTCATCAGCTTATGCTAGAGCTCCTGGTCCCAGTTATTGGTTTTGTCATTTTTCATTCTAATTTTCTTGATTTCTCATCCCCAGTCCTTCCATGTGACAGACACCTTGATGTTTGGCACCCTTATTCTTCTGGTTCAGAACATGGGAAATAAAGGGGAAATACTTGGAACACAAGCTTACCTCAACATCTGGGCGACTTTTCTAGTTCAAGCTCTCCCCAAGGATCTGCTTTTATCTCCTTCTGCAAACAGCTGCTGCCATGCTCAGCTGTATCTTTCCTCTGCCTACAGTGCAATCATCTCCACTTTGGACTGTCTCAGCATGGGTTCACAGCAGAAATGAGGTTTAATGGACCAAAAATTATATAGGGTATATAGCAAAATGAATCAGAGTGTGCTGTGGCAAGGACCAAGTGCATGAAAATTCTCACATGACATGACCTTGCTGAGTGTGTTGGCTTCTGCCATCCAAAAGCCAGACATCAATATAGGGTTAACAAGGTAAGAGATTTATGGGGGAAATGCCCGTGAAGGAGGCAGTGAGAGAGTAGAGAGAGACTTGCAGACTGCAATGTAGATTTGACACTCCCAAAGAGAGAAAACAAGGGCACATCTAGATTCTCAAAAAAATTAGTCTAACACATTAAGGAGGCACAATGCAAAGATACTGTGAGAGGAGTCCTATCCAGAGGAATGTGTCTCTTGACACAGCCTTTAACTGGAGCTAGCTGGGAAGCAGGCATGATTGACATGAACTTGGAAACAGATCAACTGTAACTCCCCCAGATACCATAATCAGCTTCAGGGTTTTTGTTTTTCTGTTTGTTTGTTTTGTTTTTTTGTTGTTGTTGTTTGGTTTTGTTTTATTGCAAATGCTCTGTACCCAAGAACCCTCACTTTAAGTCCTGGTTCTCAAATCATGAGATTTTTCCATCTGTATTATCTTGTTCAATCTCTTCTAAGTTCAAAGTTCAGTTTTCACAAAAAAACAAAATACAAGTTGGTATAAATAAAGGAGAAGAGGAACCCTGATATTTGCGGTTGGGAATGTAAGTTATTGTAGTCACTGTGGAATTCAAATGTTGAGGAGGCTGAGGAAGCCACAGGTATAGGAGCACGTTGTGCCATTCCTGCAAATATGTCAACAACTACAAGTGAATATACTACAGAGATATTTGCATGCCAATTTTGATTACTACAGCACTCATGACAGCCAGAAAATGAAACCACACTTGACTTACATTAACTAATGAGTTGATAAAGAAAATGTGGTAGATATGCACAATGGAATTTCATGTTTTATTCAACCATAAGGAGAAATGAAAAGGCCATGCTCAGAAAGACAAATACCTCTCATTTTCAATCATATATAGGGTATATATGACTATATATTTTATATAATATAATCACATAATATTACACCACACACACACACACACACACACACACACACACACACACACACTCCTTGAAGGTTAGGAACTCAACAGAGGAAGAATGAAATTAAACCAATAATGAATCACAAAAAAGGAGATTATTTAAAGATAGGTAAGGAGCCAGAAGAGAGGTACAAGAGAAAGAAAGGCGATTAGACAGAGGAACCAATAAAAAAAACCCTACACTAACATGTATGTATGAAATGTCATAATGAGGCATGGTGTTTTGTCCGCTAGCTCTATAAATTAATGAAGTTTCCTTTTTTCCTGGTAGTAAACAATGAAATAAGTAATATAATCCAAAGAAATACACCAGCAAACCTGAATAATTTTTATTCTTAATTAAACTTTCTGCAGAATGAAAAGGATTTTATCTCTTGCATTCTTACATCTCTAGGACCCAGTACAAATAAATTCTATGTAACTGATGAGAATTCACTCCAGCATTAGGTTTCCCCATATTTTGCAAATCAGAAAAGCTTGGTCCGACTGTGTGGGGTCACTGCTTAGAGGCAGGGACCAGCTTGCAGAGACTGAGTTTACCCCTCATTGAGGGCAGCAGTGGTCCATACTGGAACATCTAGAATTGGTGCAAAACCCATTTTTGGAGAGGAAAATGTACATATGGGGAAGGACAATTATGAAAAGATTTTACATTTCGAGAGGGAACAGTGTGTGAGTGAGAGAGTTAAAAATAGTAATTCGATGGCTTAGTTGTTCGGGGTCTATCCTACTATTATTTTAAACACAATTTGTCTTTCTCACTACTCCAGCAAGCTTGAAAGCAGTCAGAGTCTTCCTCAAACTTGTTAATGTGGATATTCTGTTCAAAGAAGCTGGACTGCAGAGAAAGCTACAAATGAAAAATGTTTTAAGCTAAGGTCTTCAGAATCTCCAACTATAAGAATCTGACCATTGAACCGTCATTTGTTAAGAGAACAGACACTAAGTTTGATGGGCAGGTACTTCTAAAAAACTAAGACTGATTTGTTGACAATTTAAAAAAATCTCCAATGGTCTTTACTTAAGACACTGGGTATGATGGCCAACACCTGTAATCTTTGCTATTCAGGAGGCCGTGGCAGCAAGACTACAGGTTGAAAGTTTGCTTCTCATACACAGTGAATTCAAGATAAAAAAGCTTATTCATATTCTGTCATACTTTTGAAAATGTAAAAGTATAGGAATATAGGGAAAGGAGGAGGAGAAGGAGCGAGGAATAAGAGATGAAATGCGAAAAACAGAAGGGGAGGGAAAAGAAGGGAAATCTTACATTCATTGTTCCTACCAATTGCTGCATGTGTCTCCATTCACAGCATGGTTAGCAATTTTGCTTTGTACTTGAATTCATTATTTTCCCACCATTCCCAATATATACTGCTGATCCCTTAGCATGAGAGTAACATCTGCCTCCTTTGCAGAAGACTTAATTAAAGCATATTTTTAATCAAGTGGACAGATTCATAACTGAAGAACCATTTCCCCCACTTGCCAATAAAGCTGTGCCCACAAACCAAACTTCAGAAGGAGTCAGGTCTTTTTGATCTACTATGTCTTACTGGGTTCACTCAACAGGCCTTTTTATTTAGCCTTGATTAAAGAACAAAGCTGGTGAGACAAATATGCTAAGGGAAGAAAGCTCCAGAAAGGGTCTGACTTTATTTCAACTTGTCACTTTGCTAGCTGGTGCTCCCACTTATAATATTTCTTGATGAGATTCTCAAAGAAAAATACACAATCTAAAACACACACACACACACACACACACACACACACACACACACACACACACACACACACTGAAAAGCTGTCTAGATCCTCAGATGTCATCCTCCTGCAGGCAGCAGTACTCAGATGGATACAATGACAGAGAAACAATTGTGAATGCTTTTCATGAGATTCAAATGTTTCAGTGTGAAGGAAATCAAACAATAAGGCTGATTCCTTTTCTTTTTAATTAAATTTTAGTTTTTAATTATTCACTTTACATCCCACTGACTGTCCCCTACCTGGTCACCCCTTCCCATAGTCCATTCCCCATCCCCTCTTCTCTTCTTTGAGTAGCCGAATAACCCCCAACTCCGGCACAAGTCTCTGAGAGGCTAGGTGCTTCCTCTCCCACTGAGACCAGACAGAGCAGCTCAAGTTGGGCCGGTTATTGGTTGGCCATTCTCTCAGTCTCTGCCCCATCCTCCATGCCTGCATTTTCTATAGACAGAATATATTTTGAGTTGAACGTTTTGCAGGTGTATTGGTATCTCTACAGAGTTTCTGCCTGTCTACAGGAGGTAGTCTCTTCAAGCTCCATATCCTCAGTGTTATTGTTCACAGTTAAGATCACCCCTATTGATTCTTGGGCACCAACCTTAACACAGGCCTCTGTCTCTATGTGGAGATCCCCCTCTACCTACTCATCTTGTCAGTTGCAGATTTTTATAAATTTTCAAGACCATCTAACCATCTCTCCTCTCTTTCCCCACACCTGATCCTGAATCTCCCATTCCGCTCTCCATCTCTTCTCCCTCTCAAGTCTGCCATAAAAGGTCTCCATCTGCCTCTTATGAGTATTTTATTCCCCCTTCTAGTGAGATTCAAACTTCCTCATTTGGGCCTTCCTTTTTGTTCAGTTTCTTTGGGTCTGTGGAGTGTAGCACAGTACCTGTATTTTATGACTGAAATCTACTTGTAAGTGAATACATACCATATATGTCTTTTGGGTACTGGGTTATCTCACTCAGGAAGATATTCTCAAGTCCCACCCAATTGCCTGCAAAATTCATGATGTCTTTGGTTTTAATAACTGAATAGTATTTCTTTTTGTAAATGTAACCACATTTTCTTTATCTATTCTTCAGTTGAGGGACATCTAGGTTGTTTCCAGTTTCTAGCTATTACAAGTAAAGTTATTATGAACATAGTTGAGCAAGTGTCCTTGTAAGATGTTGCAGCATCTTTTGGGTATGGGCCCAGGAGTGGCATAGCTGGATCTTGAAGTAGAACTATTCCCAGTTTTCTGAGAAACCACCAAATTGATTTCCAAAGTGGTATGTACATGTTTGCATTCCCACCAGCAATGAAGAAATGTTCCCCTTGCTTATTAAAAACTGATTCCTTTAAAGTACACTCATTTATTTTTTAATATATGTGCAAAATGGATCATAGAATTTTCCCTCCAAACTCTACACGCAGGTAGTCAAGAGTTTATAGCCCACAGTCCAGTTTCTGCATCTTAAAAGAAGTGTGTGTGTGTGTGTGTGTGTGTGTGCGTGTGCATTTAGTCAAGGGTCCACTGACATCAATTAAAGTTGTTTATATAATTATGAGCAGGCCAATTAGTAATTGAAACATGAGAAATTTCTTGATGGCTACTCAAGAAAATGACAGGTCCTATCAGCAACCACTCACTGCCAATAGATCTTCATTGAGAGGTGGAGCATCATAAGCTCCTCCCCTATGAATGATGAAATGGTGAACAGGCCCAATCTCTTGCTGGTATTCCCAGGTAACTGTGGCTACAGTGTTCTTATGAGTGCTTTGGAAAAGACATGAACTCCATTGTTTTTTTAAAAAAAGAAATCTTGCATCCAAGGGATGTCTCGGGAAGTAAGGCACATGCCAACAAGTCTGGGGACCTTAGTCTCATTCCTGGGACCTGGTTTTTAATGGAAGGAGAGAAATGACTCTATGAGTTTTTCCTCTGCTCTCCATAAGCATCACACACACACACACACACACACACACACACACACACACGGGTGGGGAGACAAAATGTAATAAACATTTAACCATAAATGTAATGGAAAAGCTTTAAAAAAACCCCCACAGGCATGCATGTAAATTTTATCCACTTTTCTTTTAAAAATAATATGAGTCTGTAGATTGTAACACGGGTTTGTTTCCAGGGCAGGGGGCTCCTTCTCACTGGAGTAGAGCAGGACTGGAAGGAGAGGGGGGCTGCAATGGGGATGTAAAGTGAATAAATAAATCATGGAAAAAATAATATATGTAGTTTCTCCACTACATAGAAATACAGAGTGCTCATTTTAATATACAATTACTCTGTTGATAAATTTAACATATTTATTGACCTTAGTATTATTCATCATTGTGGGCAGAAATGCTCCTTTCACTATAAGAAACTGCTTCCACTTGGATTGGAAGCTAACACCTCCCTGAAGGTGACAGGAAGTAGAGGCCCCTCCTATCTTGTGAGTCTTGCCAGGTAATTAGATTGCATCACTCCATGTTTGCTTGGCCCAGTCAGTGAATTACAGAGTGCCAGTAGTAAACTGATCTGAGATCTACTACGTGAGCTGTAGGAGAAACCCTGTCTCCTTCTTTGAATTACTGGGTTATGAACAACTAGATATGGCTCCAACAGGAGATCCAGCTCAGTTATAGGCAGAAATAGTTCCAAAGCACCACATGGGCACCTGTCTTTGTGAACTTCTTTTCTTATTAAACCTATATCTGTAGTCAACTTAGACATCTAAGACATATTTGTAGTCATCTTAGACCGTGGGCTTTCATGTAAATGAATCTGCTTTATAGTCTATAACTGGCTCATAATGAAGGCTATTCAATAATTCATGTTCTTCCTATTTTATGAAAATTAAACAGTAGTCAAACGCTGACAAGTCCATGTTTATCCCTACATCTGTAACTTTGGGTCATGCTTCTCTGTGTATTGGAAATACTTCTCTATCTGATAATACTGCTCCTTCAAAAATCTCCTCTCTTCGCTGAGATTCTTTCTCTACTCTCTGTCACCCTGATAACAGACTACAGTGAACATCTGAGACATTTTCACATCAAAACTCAAGAACTGCCAGCATCATCATAGTAACCAGAGGATATTCTTCTTTCTCTGTGTGTGAAGATTTAATGGGACTGTGTGCCATGGTGAATGTTGATATATGCTGTACCTTAGAACCAGGAGGACCCAATATCTGAGAGTACTTAAGTGGGAACTATAGTTAAAGTAAAATGAAATAAAGCAAATGAACTCTTGCTTTATTTTAACAAAATGTCTCTAAAATTCTAAACCCATAGGTGGCCCTCTGAGACATCACTTCCATTGGCATAAACTTGTCCAATTCATGAGAAATCTTTATTTCCTTATAAATAAGGGTCCTTGTACACATAGAAAGAATATATCAATTTGTAAGATTGTCAGTTTTCTCTGTCAATTTAATTCAAAAGCCTGGCCAAAACCTCTAAAATTTTGTGTGTAGACATTTACATCCCTTCAGTAGAAAAAGGAGCAACATGCCAACATGAGAATACAGATGAACCTTAAAAACATTTTATGAGGGGTTGGGGATTTGGCTCAGTGGTAGAGTGCTTGCCTAGGAAGCGCAAGGCCCTGGGTTCGGTCCCCAGCTCCGAAAAAAAGAATTAAAAAAAAACAAAAAAAACACACAAAAAAACATTTTATGAAAAGTTAGACATGAAAGATCATCTTATTAGATCCATCTATATGAAACACTGAAGTCAATCCATACAGATATTAAGTAGACTAATGGTTGCCATGGACAGGACAGGGGTTCCTTTTGTAGTGATTGGTACATTCTGAAACTATGGTTGACAGTTACCCAACGCTGTGAATATACTATAAATAATTGACCCCTTTATTTTGAGAGAGCTAATTTTATAGTACGTGAATCAAATTGTATCCTAACAAATGTGTGAGAAAGTCTGCCACAAAAGGGCTACTTCTGAATTACTTGGCTTCCATGTGTACAGGTGAAGTTAAACCTCATATACATTGTTAAATATTGTCTTGTTTTGTTACTCTGTATTCTCTAGGAGTCCAACCTTTAGCTCCATTTATACCAAAAATTTCTTGGGCAAGAAGGACTGGACTTTTTACTTCTTCTGCATATGTTAGGTACTGCCCTAGGGCTATGCACCTCACAGGCTACATTAAAAGCGAGCTACTAACAGATGATGGAGAAAAGGAAAAAGGAGTACTAGTGAATGGTTGAGCCTAAATTAGTTTTGTTGGCTGTTGTCACAAGAATTCACAGATTGGATGGTTTACATAAACAAATTTTAAATCACATATGCTAAGGACAGAAATTTGAAGTCAAAGTTAATGCCTTCTGAGGCTGTGAAGGAAGGATACACTTTAGACATACCACCTTTGTAGAGAGGAATAAACATGAGATTCCTCCCGTAGGTAGAAAATGTCTGACAACAAGTTTTCCTTTCTAAAAAGGCATCAACCAGATTAAGTTAAACCCACACATATTATCTATGCATATCATTATAAGGGATGCGTTTTCCAATAAACTCACATTCTATAGTTTTAGGTGCTAAAACCCTAATTATATCCTTTTTGAACAGATTACCCCTGAAAGGGGTAAACTTCTGTTTCTATTACAGTTCTCACCCATCAAAATTATGGCTGAGTATTTTTGCCTTACCTCTGATAGTAACTAGTATAAAACTATTGTTAAATACCCAAAGGTGAATAGGGACACTCAGTTTAGTAACCAGACTGTACCTCAACTTTCTACAAAGACTTTCTTATTTTGTAGCACACTTACCGGTTGATGCATTCATTTGACTTCATCTTATTCTTATGTCCATTGACTTTTTAATGTCAGTAGAGGTCAAGCCAGTGAGGGAGTGTTTAACTAAAAGATACAAAGCACCATGAATTGCCATATCTTGTGAAAGGATAACAATGTGGAAAAATAAATGCATATAGAAAATTTAATAAGATCAATCTGTTCATGCAAATTGTCTTAAGGTTTTATTGCTTTGAAGAGACAACACGACCATGGCAATTCTTAAAAAAGGACAAAATTTAATTGGGGATGGCTCACAGTTTCAGAGGTTCAGTCTATTACCCTCATAGTGTGACACATGGCCTCATACAGACAGTCATAGTGCTGGAGGAGCCAAGAGCTTACATCTTGATATAAAGGAAGTCAAGAAGAGACTTGTCTTCCCACAGGCAGCCAGGAGAGACTCTCCCATACTAGGTGGAGCTTGACCATAGGACCTGAATACCTTCTCACACAGTGATGCCTTCCACCAACAAGGCCACACCTCCTAATAGTGCCATTTCCCATAGGCCAAGCATAGTCAAATCATCACACGTATTTATATAGTTTAGGTATATATGCATTGTATGAATAGGAATGTCCCCCCATAGACTCTTGTGCTCTAGTGCTTGGCTGTAGCAAGTAACACTGTTAGGAGGTGTGGTCTTGTTGGAGTAGGTTGGCTTTGTTAGTGGACTATCATTAGAGGGTGGGCTTTGATGTCTCAGAAGCTCAAGACAGTCACTTATTGCTACCTGCTGATCCAGATGCAGAACTCTCGCCCCTTTTCTAGCACCATGTCTACCTACATGCCACTATGTTTCCTGCCATGATTATAGTGGATTAAACCTCTGAACTGTAAGCTAGCCACAATGAAATGTTTTGTTTATAGGAGTCAGCATGGTCATAGTGTCTCTTTATAGCAATAGAAACCATAAGGCAGAAATTGGTACCAGGAGTAGTTTATTTCTATGATATGTCTGACCTTGATTTTGTTTGGAAGAATGTGGACTTTGGGGCTTTTGAGTAGAAAAGCAGTTGAATTCTTTAAGTGAAGCTTACTGGACCATCCTACTAGAAACATGGAAGACAGTGGTACTAAGGGTCACTTTAACTATGGGAGCCTGGCTCAAGAGATTTCAGAGAGGAAATATTTTAGTACGTGTCTTCTAGAGACTTTTGATATTTTGGCAAAGAATTTATCTTTTTTTCCTCTTGTCTAAAAAGTCTGCCTGAGCTAAAATATAGAAGTAAGTGCATTGGCAGGAAAAATCTCAGAACATCCTTGTATTGATTCTGTTGTTTGGTCATTAGTGTTTACCTCTTATAAAGATATATCTACAATGAAAAGGAGAAAGGTGAACAAGGAAGAATGCAAAATGTACAATTCAAGGAGAAATGGACAGCAGGAAGTAGAATAGAGCTAAGTGCTATGTATAAGAAGCTAAACTCGTTAAAGATAAGCTATTAAATGGAAAAAGGTAGTGTTGACCTCAGCACAAGACTGCACCAAGCTAATCTTCCATTGTGAAAGAAATTAAAAAACAGCTTAGGTTCAGATGTGGTGGTACAGCCTCTAATCATAACACTCTGAAGACACAAGTAAGTGTGTCTCTCTCTACATTCTAGAAGCACCTGGTCTACAGATCAAGTTTCAGGACAGTCAAGCTTAGTCAGTGAAGACAACCATTGAAAACAGAAAACTTGTAAAGATGTCATTGAACGTGGGGCCATGTTCCAGTTCCAGCAAGCAGCAGGACATGATAGCTTCAGTGACATGGTTCTGGCTTTATAGTCAAGGATAGAAGATATGGGTTATAGAATCTCCCTCCATGACTGAGAAAAGCTGCTGAAGACAGGCGTGTGTCAGGGGTTATGTGTCCTGCATGAAGAATTAGAGAGGCCAATTTGTGAAGCTGTGAAGGTGAGTTATAGATTGCCTTGGAGACTCAAAGATATTAAAGATGCCAGAGACATGGAAATTTCCCACTGAGGTCAGATACTAACAGGGACTAGAAAATGCCCAAGAGAAAGAAGTGTGTTGTAGTCAACAAAACTGAAAGGAGTTGGAGATTTGAAGAGTGTTTTGATATCAGACATGTAGACACTGAGGTGGGAGATTGCCCAGCATGTGATTTGGTTTTTCATTTTGATTTTATAAAGGATTACAGTTAATAGATTTCATGAATCTCAGAAGACACTTTTAACCTTTGGAATTTTAAACAATGTTGAGACTGTTAAAGACTTTAGGAACTTTTGAAGTTGGACTAAATGAATTTCTGCATTTTGAGAAGCCATATCATATCTGAGGGTCAGAGAGTGAAATGTAGTGGTTTGAATAGGAAGGGCCCTCTTAGACTCATGTGTTTAAGTGCTTGGCCATAGGGAGTGGCAGTATTAGGAGGTGGAAAATAGATATGGCTTTGTTGGAGGATGTGTCACTATGGGGTAGGCTTTGAGGTCTCAGAAACTCAAAACAGTCACTTTCTGTTGTATGCTGTTCCAGATGTGGAACTCTTGTCCCCTTCTTCAGCACCATATCTGCCTGCACACCTCCATATTTCCTGCCACGATGACAACGGACTAAACCTCTGAACTGTAAGCCAGCCCCAGTTTTTTTCCTTTATAAGATTTGTCATTGTCATGTTGTTCCTTCATAGCAATAAATCTCTAAGACAGATATCTGGCATGAATCCTTCCAATATCATTAAATATTTTTATGATCAGAGGGTGCTTTTCTTTGTTTCTTTCTCACAATCAGTGAAATTATTTGTCTTTAAATATACTGGCTTTCTTTATTTGCGTAACAGTGTTTGTTTAGGTGATATCCTCAGCTGTGAACCATGACCTGAGGTTAGTCTATCAGGACCTTTTCCAAGTTCTGTCCCAAGTTGGATATGGAATATGTACAGGCTCTAAACTACTTAACACCTCATTGTTTTCATCTTTAAACACATGCAATGCTTGTATGTATCGGCTCATGGTTGAACACTTGGTATTGAACAACCAATTGGAGGAACTCTTGCCCAGATAGGGCTATTTCTTCCACTCTTAGCATTTCTTAGTTGCCTATAATTCTTTGTCTGTGCTTAGGGCCTAACGTGGTTCTCCCTACTGTATAAGCATGTCTATGGTGGTGCTCTTTGTTGAGATTTTGTTTATGTAGCCATTCTGTTGAACTATCATGGATGAAGCTTTCCTGTCATTTCTAGGAGACACCATCTCTCTCTATATAGACTTCCTCTTCCTTTGGCTCTTAAAATCGTTACTGCCTCCCCTTCTGAGCCTTAGGCACATGGGTTGTGTTATAGATTATCAGCTGGGGAGGGGCATCACATAATCAATTGTTCTCTATGTTTTTATCTTTTCTAGTTTTCTATTGTGGTCTCTGTTTTCTGCAAAGTTTCTTTAATGGGGATTTTAAGTCGATTTTAGGGATAAGCATTGAATATTGATAAAAATTATGCAGCAATAGAAAACCTAACTAACACAGATCTCAGCCTGTTGCTCCAAACCTGTACTCAGTTCATTCTAAAAAGCTGTCTTCTTTAGTGTCACACTGTTTTTTGTGCTCAAAGGGTAGAGACAAGAGATTCCTAGAAGAAGCTAGGTACATAAACTTTTCTGAGGGGATGAGGGTTCAACTGAGAGATCTTGTCTCAATGAAAAAGCTGGAAAGCAACTGGGGAAGACATTCAACATGTTCATCAAGAAAAAATAATAACTGAGAATATAGTTATATTAATTTCAACATTCTGCAGCATAGGCACATGTAGAAACATCTTATGGTATCACACAAATATATACTAGCTTATATGCATCATTTAAAAATAAATTTACATTTATACATATGCATACAAAAATGATCATGAAGATATTATCTCCAGCACATTAAGATACCTCCTATATGAAGAACAAACTCACAGAAAGGAACAAGGCCTGATAAAGATATACAGTTAGTGAGAATACAATGCTGGCTTCTCAAAAATATCCCAAGTATAATTATCATATACTATAGTATCCCACTTCTGGATATATACTCAGAAGTACTGCCGACAGGGTCTTGAACAGATATTGGTGTGCTCACATTTAGATCACCAGATTCCACAATAGCTACAAGTGGAAATCACCAGAGCATCCACCAGTAGAGCTGATGAGTAAATATAATATGTTGCATATGATAAAGCACCATTTAATCAAAAGACATTCTGACTCTTGTGATCGTACTTGTGATATTGTGAAAAGCTTTAAGAATGTCATGATCAAAAAACTAATTCACGAATGTCAGATGTTGTATAAATACCTTTATACGAGGCAATCAAAATAGTTGAAACTCACATGGGGAGAAATCAAGGATTGGAAAGAGGGAGGTATGGCTGGCAGTTCCTGGTTGATGGGCACACAGTTTCAGTTTTATAAGCTGAGAAGAGTTAAGGAGGTGCCAGGTCATAATGGCTGTACAACAACTTTCATATATTTAATGCTCTGGAACTGGATGTTTACCTACATTTGGTGGCATATGTACTTAAACTGCATAAATTGTTCTTCCATTTTTAAACTTTCAGAAAATTTGTAACATTCCAGAATATGTGATTCGAAACAAAAGAAACCACAGCTTCAGAAACATAATAAATGTTTTCCATGGATCTACCTTTAAAGAGCATCATCCTGTTATGTTAGGGATTTCTTAACATGGGGATCTGTATGGCTACTTTAATGGTGCCAGTGCAGAGGGTCGTTTTGGAGAAAATGACAAAGGCACAAAACACAAATGCATAGACACACATACACATGCTGAATCAGTTAGAGGCAAAGCTAACTTCTAAGAAATGTCTGTGGTTTCAGATTTCTAAAGTTGCTTGGCAAAATTGTATTTGGAATATTGAATACTAAAGAATAAATACAATAATAAAGAAAAATAAATAATTAATAACAAATAAATAATGTAATGTTATATACCATTATAATATAATAAATGTATAATATAATATATAGAATAATACAATATGTATAAAATATATAAATCTATAAAATAATGTAAATAACATAGTTATAAGTAATCCTTTTGTTTCCTAGTTACATTAAAAAAGGTGTTTTTGTGTTGAATGTATTAATGTGTGCCTGAGAATTATAAGTGTGTCTTTATACGTACATGAAGGCCAGAAATGGATGTTACTGAACCTGGAGCTAACCAACTGGCTAGAGTAGCTGGGGACATACTTGTCCTACTATTAGTCTCACAACTACATACAACCATGCTTGGATTCCCATGTGAGTGCTGCCATCCAAAATCAGGTCTTCTTGCCCTTAAATTAAATGCTTAACCCCCCCAAAAATGGATAAAATAATTTAGGCAGCTCTAGATTATAGATAGCCTCAGGCAAGTAACCTGTAAACACTGATGTCTGTTTTATGGTGAACTGTTAATGTCTTTTAGAGAAGCCAATAGATACAAGAATTTATGTGAATTAGAGGCTGTAAACTCTGGAAAGCTAGTGTCTGTGATTCTAGCTTTGCTCAATTGCACTCACTGAATAAATGTTGCTGGTATTGACCACATATCTAGCATGTAATGTGAATCTCACTTCTGGTGGTGCAAAGTGACATAATTTGATGGCTGATGGTGCAGCAAAGTTACTGGAGTAAGTGGCAGACTTCTTTCAGGAAAGGGAGGCTTGCTCCAAGATTTGAAGAATGAGTAAACTAGATAGTGCCTCGAAGAGTTTATCTTAGCTACATAAAACGTTTAGACATATGTGTATGTATAATAGATGATAAGTGGAAGGTACCTAGATATCTATCTACAAGTCAGAGGACAACTTTCAGGATTGAGTTCCCTGTTTCTAATTCATGGGGATAAAACCTATAATACATCACTTTCAAATACAACTTTTTTTTTTCACAGAGCACTATATGGCACTCACCAGAACAGAAGAAACTCAAAGGGACATGAGCAAATCAAAATAGTTATAGCTTTGTGAAAAACAGAGCAAGCTGGTATGAGTACATCAGCTCAGAATTCAACCATTCCAGGCCTATAAGATGGTAGGTTGATACTACTCTGGGCCTCTTAACAAACGTGCATGGAAGATAACAAGGGCAATCACCTCCTGTTTGATATCTCTTGAGTATTGGTGTCAGTGTTCAATTTCCTGAGACACAGGAATGAACACACTAACTTCTGTGATGGAGTTCGACTCTGCCTCTAAGGCAGTGGCTCTCAACCTGTGGGTTGTGACCCCTTTGGGGGTTATGTATCAGATATGCTACATATCACATGTTTACATTACAATTCATAAAAGTACCAAAATTACAGTTTGAAGTAGTAGCCAAAAGTATTTATTATGCATGGAGGGTCACTACAATATGAGGAATTAAATTAAAGTGTCATAACATTAGGAAGGCTGAGAATCACTACTTTAAGGGAATTGGAAACACGTTTAGAGCTGGAATCAGTTCCTAAACTGAAATGAGGAGAAACAAATTAACTCAATTTTTTTTAGAGGCAAGAGGGTTCTAAAGAGTAGTTTTTATCTTAGAAGAGTTTCATTCATCAGAAGACATTTATGTTTCTTTCCTGTTGCATTCCTGATGGTAGACTGAAAAACTAGGTTAAAGTGTCAGGATACTGAAAATTGTTTCAGTACCACAAATTCAAATATGGGGGATGGGACTCTCCAGAGCAGGAGGGTAAGACTTGGATGCTGTAAATGGTGAGGGGGATAAGCAGGGGTGGGTGTGCTTAAAATGGGAGAGGGGATAACAGAGAGGAACGGGAGGAAGCAGAGATATGTTACAGTAAGGATGTGAGTATGAAAAGGCCATGAGAGTTTAGAGTTGTGACTTCTTTGTCTCAACCCATTGGTGGTCTCAGTTAGTAAGAAGAGAAAGACTGATGTTGGTTTGCCCCACACCCTGTAGCCCAGTCATGCTCCTTACCGGAACAGAAGGTGGAGGGCAAGGTAGTCAGTTTTGCTTCAAGTGCTCATCCAGCTACAGCAGAACAAACTGAGATTTTTTTCAGGATTCAGGGATTTGGAAAAACTCCTAGATGTCAATGGCTGACAATGTTTTAGAGGTACTTTCTCACACACCTGGGTTCCCGTCCTATCCTTGTGTCGATGCAGGTGACAGTGTCAACAGTGAATAAAACATTAGCAAATCATAAACTACGAAGTTATCCTACCGTGATGTTCCAGAAACATCTCCACTGTACTTATAAGTAGAAATAGTAAAAAATGTTCTGAGTTTAATCCAAAGCAAGATTTGGAGGGAAAAAACTTCATAAAATGTATGTCATGTCTCTACAGGGAGAAGCTACTTCAAAGAAAATCAATGCCAGACAAGCATGCAAAAGGAAAATATTTCCATCTCTTGTTAAAACATTCTGGTAGGCTCTCATTGAAAGGAAGAGGTTAATCACACTGTTTTTAAGTTTTGTTTCCATAACTGTGGATTCAATATCTTTAACATAAGCAATGAGATTTGCCAGCACTAAGAATTAAAGAATAGTTATTGAAGAGTTCTTCGGATGAGTTTACATTACTTAAGTTACAGCCAACAAAATGTTTAGCTTAATAAATTGTCAAAATGCCTTCTGTATGCCACCATCAGGCAAATGCCCATGGTGTTGTTCTTCAGAAAAGGAAAGTCAATGTCTTTACTAATATGAATTGAGTAGTAGTTGTTCTCAAACTATCTGTCTTGATGCCTTTGAGGGTTGAATGTCCTTTTTATAATGGGTTCATGTCAGAAATCCCACATGGAAGATATTTATATTATGATTTATGACTAGTAAAATAAGTTATAAAATAACAACAAAAATAAGTTATGGTTGAGGTCACCACAACATGAAGAACTGAATTAAAGGGTCACATCATTAGGAAGAAAGCATTGAGAACCACTTGTATAGGTTGAGGAAATAGACTCCCAACACAAGGCATCTAATCTAGAAGCTTGTAATTCAAACATCAAAGTGCAGCCTGCATCCCATGTTCTACCTCATTCCAAAGAACTAAAAGCTTTCCGTGGACCAAATGCTATCATTGGGGATCTTTAAATATTTGTTATTTATCCTACCCCTACTTTTTTCTCTTATCTCCTACTTTGTCAAAAACAACCACCATATTCTCCATAGACCACCTGCTAGAGTTCAAACTCCCTGAAGACTGTATGCTAAAGACTCTGTCCTCAGTGTGGTCCTACCAGAAGGTGGCAGAACCTGTAGAAAGTGAAACTTGATGAGAGGTCTGCAGGTCACTAGTTGTGTGCCTTAGGAGAGGACAGTGGATAGCTCGAGTCTTCTTTCTTTGCATGTCATCTCCTATGGGACCATGTGTACCTCAGCATAGACTTTTGCCTTGTTGTTCTACAGTACCACATGCTCAGAATCACAGCACCACCTCTGACACCTTCAGAGCTAAAGAACAAAACAGTCCCCTCATTGTAACTTGATCATTTGCAGTCATAAGACAAAACTAGCACACCATCAATTCACACTTTATTTTCTTTGCAAACCATTTCCTAACTCCTGCCAACTTCCCAGGTCCCTCTGATGATCCTTTGATGTGGGATATAGGTATTTCTAAAATATCCTATAAAAGTAAAATGTTTGGGTATGTGTTATAATATTCTATCCTATCCATTAGGTGAGGGAGACATTAAATGAAGAAATGTGAACTCAGAAAAGTTACGATGCCCTGATTTTAAAATATTTGAGATGAGTGAATGCCTTAGCTCTGATTCTAAAGCCCGTGGTTCATTACCGTTGAAGTCCTTGTCTGTGTCACTCACTTGGGAGTGTGCTGCTATCTTACTTTATGCCATGTTTCTACTTGAAGTATCCTAATCTTTGTCTTACCAGGACCCACCATACATCTTCGACATGTCCAATTCCTCTGTGTCGATTCTCTGATGAATCCTGTCTTCCATGGAAAAAGCTGCAATCACCCAAGCTGTTTTATCACCCCACTTTCATTAATTCCTTTGTACATGGTGTGAGGAAAGTCTTCCTCCTCTGTATCATCAGCTTCCTGATGAGCTCTTCCTTTGTGTCTTCTTAGGCAGCTGTGGTATTTGATAATGCCAAGCACCGGGCCTGACTTGTTTGCAAACAGATGTCTGACAAATGTCTGTGGAGGGAGTAACTTAGTGCCAGTCTGTGCCTTCCTCTTATTTCTCTTCTTCCGCCATCTTTTTCTTTCTTTCTCCCTTCTGCCCCCAACAATAATGCTTATAATTCCCTTGATAAACCTTTATTGAAGGTGGCAAAATTTCCCATAGTGTTTACATAGGCTACATGGTAATGAGCAATTTTCTATTCTGGAAAGTACACGTGAGTGAAGATATTTTAAGATAATTATATATATTATTATACAGGTGTAACAGAAGCTGCCTGTTTCCATTTTACTGGCTGTTCTAGATTTTCTAATTATACAAAATACAATTAACACTGTGATAAACATGTACATGGATGTTTTGAAATTTCTTTTGAAGTGGAAGGACTATGTCAAAGGAAATAATTATTTTAACATTAAACAACAACAAGTGCTTTATACATGGATGCATAGAAGGTATGTCTCTTTTTACCTTAGCATGCACTGCTTCATGTATAAGAGAGTTTGCTGCTTAGTGTTTCTGGGCAGTAACTTGACCTGCAGATCTCTAGTTACAAGCCAGTGTCACCACAGAGCAATGCGATTCTGAACCCTCTGTTGGTCATACCTCCCAGCCTTCAAAATTTACCATTGTTTATACTTTTTTGATCTCACCAGGCCTAATCATGATTCGAGATGTGCTTCAAATCTCACCTTAGTGAAAGTCTGAACACAGTTTGTATGTCTTATCCACACCATGCTTCAGTACATTTGTTAACCTTAACGTTGAGGTACCAACACCTGAACTTTAAACAAACCTGCGTGCTTTTGTGTCGTTTTTGGAAGATGGGCTAATACCCAGTATTCCCTAAGTTGATTGATTAGTGTGGATAACTACGTTTATCACCATTTCAGTAACTGATGAGAATTCTTCCGTAGGCATACACTCAAATTCATTTGATAGTTTTTCGTCTGAAAGTCAAGTCAGTCATTCAAACAGCACTTTTTGAAATCCCACATTCTAGTACAATTTCAATACTAAAGCACACCCATTTGGCAGGCACCTACATGTTGAGGAAATTATCAAATATCACTGTTTTATGAAATTAAGCCTTTATGCTTCCTCTAGGAGCCAAATATGTTATATGTACACACAATTGTCTCAAATGTGAGCTGTGGTATTTTCAGCAGTGGTCCTTGGTTTTGTGAGTTGTGACTAAGACCAAGTACATGTGTTATATGTTCAAAACCAAGATATCAGGAAAATCTCATGATGTAATATATGCAAGACCTGGCAAAAATAACCTCAGATGCATTCTGCATTTTATTTTTAATTAAAATCTGGTTGTCAAATATCCAGAAACCTTTAAGAGTTTTTAAATTGTTCACATTCAGTTATGTTGTGACCCATAATTTAAGTTAGGGCTTAGACTAACTGTAGATATTTTTATAAAACCAAATACAGTGGGAATGCCATGTAAATAATTGCTGTATTAAATGACAAAGATGATGTTTACATACTCAGTACACACACACACACACACATATATATATATAAAGTGATTCTCGTTTTCAAACTGAGACATGATCATACTACTCAAATAGCCAACCATTGACCTACCTACATTATTACCATGCAGAATTTTTCCTAAGCGTTTTAACACATGGTTGGTTAAATCCATAGATGAAGTGCCTGTAACAACATAGAGCTTATTTTATCTGAACTCATCTGCAATCATTCATAAGTTCTTCTACCCCAACTTCCTTATGTGAAATGGGATATCCCTTAAGGTTTTTTCTATCTTTGATTATGTGTACATGTGTGAGCTTGTCTGCATAGGGGTAAAGGCACATTTGTACAAGTGCACTTAGAGGCCAGAGGCATCGGATCCTCTGGAACTGTGATACAGGCAGTCGTAAGTCTCCCAACGTGGGTGATGGTTACCAAATGTGGGTCCTTCACAGAAATGAATATTAGGTGCTTTTAATCACTGAACCATCTCTCCAGCTCTCTTCCCTCCATTTTCTTAATTGAGATTGAATTTGTCTTTGTTTGTAACTAAATTACATCTCATTTAATGCAAACTCTACTGCAAAGACCCTTAGTGAATAGAAATAAACACTGACAATGTCACATTATTTTTGCCTTTTGAAGTTCAACACTGACCATCACTGGGTTGGGCTTAGTCCATTAATACCCAAGAAAGGTTAATTTTAATGAGTTCATAAGCCCTTAGGAATCATTTTTCCCCAGTGTTTGCTTCTTGGCCTTGGAATTTCCACCCTGGCCATCTAGCTACTATTTGACTTTAAGCCAATGAAAGTTAGAGATTTTTAAATTACATTTTAATTATTTCTTTCATAATAAACCAAATTAAAATTTAAAAGCTAAAGACATTTTCTGCTCTTGAACCTAGAGCTGTAGCTCTTAATGAAATCTACTGCAGTCCTTTTCATTTTAATAAATTCTCCACATCTCACTATGAGGCCTATCTTTTTTTGAAAGGGATTATCAATGTTTAATTTTACTTTATTATGATGTTCTTTTTATGAGCATCACAAGGAACTTTCTCTCTGCATGGGCATTTCTGGTAATACATGTGCTCATTTCACCTTGGACAAACTTTGGTTTAAGCTTTACAGTTTCAGTCTATTGGATATTTTCTCCCCTGAGATATTCTAAATACAACTTAAAAAAAACTCTTATTGAAGCCCTTCTCTAAAAGAATCATATTAATTTATGAGTCACTCTTCTTTACAATAGTTTGTGCAATCACATTAGACTCTTTGAAGCAAGCTTTTAGTTCTTTATAGGTTTAACTTGGTTTTATTTCTTTCATTTCTTTGTGTCATGATACATGTGGAGACCAGAGGGCAGCTTGGGGAGTTAGCTCTCTTCTTGTAACACATGGTTTCTGTCAAGCAAAGTAGCACATACCTTCCTGCACTTCCTCAGCTAGCTCCCTAGTTCTATCTTGACTATTTTTACATAGGACAAAATATTTCACACTCTTTAATGATCTCCAAAAGTGATTTTCAACTGTAAACAATCTTAAAGTTATTTTATTTTCTAATGTAACTTAAATGAAAGAAATTATTATCATTCATCCCACATATGGTTGTATTACCTAAAATATATGATATTCAAAGAAGTAAAATAAATGAAAATTACAGGGACCATTGTTATATTTTATGTGTGATTTTCTAGAATGTCTGTATTTTTATATAGACATTCATGCTTTAACCAACCTATATGCATACAAACAAACACATAGGACCACACTTAGTAACTCCTGGCTGTTTTATACTATTATGCGTGCAACACATTTATTTAATTTTTTCATAGTGGCTTGATATTCTCCTTGATGAATTACATAGCATAACCCATCTTCTTGTAACAGACAGCTGCAGAATCTTCAGGCTTATACTAATATGAAAGTGTAGCCACAACAAATATCACAGCACATGTGCCTTGAGATGATGAGATCACTGCTGTAAATCGACACCAAACGTTATCTTACAATTGTCAGAAGCAGCACTGCTGGACTAAAGAGAAGGATAACATGAATTTAGATTTGTTTTAACACATATTGCCACACAGGCCTCTACAAGAGTTGTACAAAATTGCATTCCATCTACAGTGCAGACTATAGTTGTTCTCTGAAAAATTACAATGCCTATATTTTTCAAAACATGGTTTGGGAATAAACAGATACCTGCTGTAGACAACTACACATGCACCTATGTATTGTGCAGACTCATAGTTGATCTGAACTGAAATGTTCTTCTCATTTTGATATCTGAGAAATGTCTTCCAGCATGATTCTAAAGGCATTCAAGAAACAGATAAGGTTGTCTTGTGCACCCCTTATAGAATATTTACTTGCCTTTATATATTCATATTTTATTGGTTACTTTATAGTCTCAAATATCATTACCTGCATTTTGTCCATTTTTCATTTGAGACAAAGTTTCATCTTTTTATATATTTGTAGTATCTTATTATATATTGAGGATATTAAGTCTCCTCTTATCATAGATCATAAATCACTCTTTACAACTGCCACTATCTTCCCAGCAGTTTAAAATCCACTTTCAGACTTTGTCTACTACTTAGTTAAAAATATGAAATGAGTCTATATTTTTACATATATATTTAAAATAAAAGCTAATTTTCTGAATAGCATTTACTGAGCAGTTTCTTATAATATTGCATCACAGATACCAAATGGTAGGGGCCCTGTGATCCATTGTTCTTTTCCTAGTCTTAAAATTAATTTTTAACTGTTTAGATTTCATTAATTATATTATAATAATAATGCATTCATTTATTTAGTGTTTGCAAAGCTTGTTTATGTTGTTTCTGAAAAGTTCTGGCTCTTTTAAGACTCAGATATTTTCTACTAAATGTTTTTAAACACAATGTAGGAAGGGTGGCTTTGCCATTGGCTGGCAGGAAAGTGGGTCCTGAACCTTGCCTGGGCCACACATTAGAGTCACTCTTGAGGGTGAAAGCACAGATGAGTCAACTCAGACTCTATGAGAGCAGGAGAGCTGGCCCAGACCCTCTCCAGCTGCACTTGAGAGAGTGGTCCCTACACATGGACTGGGCTGCACAGTGTAACTGTCTCTGGATGTGTGGGTGTGGGTAAGCTGGCCCAAGGTCATGAAAGTGGGAGAGCTGACCACCTCAGTTAACACCCAGGGCTAGATTTAGGGCTTTGAGTTGGCTTACTCCTAAATCTGCATAATCTGTGAACGATTGGAACACATGAAAAGGCCTGTCCTACTGATCCAAAACTGGAGAATCTCCATGACACAGGGCAACAGTAGAATAACTGGGAGAAGTCCCAGTAAGGATCCAATATTGATAGTGTCATAAAAGCCAGAGACTTCAAACCAGATCGATGACTCATTGCAAAGAACAGTCACAAGGGAAGGTGCGTTGAAAGAAGGATATATTGTAGGACAAACTGTGCCATGCTACAGTTTCCAAAAGATTTCTTATATGCTTTATTTTTGTCTTGTTTATTTTATTTATTTATTTATTTGTGTGTTTTATATTTTGAGGTAAAGATTGCAAGGGCAAAGGGTGGATACTAGGGGATGGGGAGGTAGAGGGGACTGGAGTGCATGATGGAAAACTCATAAATAATCATTAAAACTTTTTTTTGTATTTTTTTGTATTTGTAATGATTTATTTTATAGAATCATGCTTTGCTAATGGCTCTGTACATTTTCCTCTTTTTTATTTATTTATTTTTTTTACATTTTATTTTATTTTTTTTTATTAACTTGAATATTTCTTATATACATTTCGAGTGTTATTCCCTTTCCCAGTTTCCGGGCAAACATCCCCCTCCCCCCTCCCCTTCCTTATGGGTGTTCCCCTCCCGACCCTCCCCCCATTGCCGCCCTCCCCGCAACAGTCTAGTTCACTGGGGTTCAGTCTTAGCAGGACCCAGGGCTTCCCTTCCACTGGTGCTCTTACTAGGATATTCATTGCTACCTATGAGGTCAGAGTCCAGGGTCAGTCCATGTATAGTCTTTAGGTAGTGGCTTAGTCCCTGGAAGCTCTGGTTGCTTGGCATTGTTGTACATATGGGGTCTCAAGCCCCTTCAAGCTCTTCCAGTTCTTTCTCTGATTCCTTCAACGGGGTCCTATTCTCAGTTCAGTGGTTTGCTGCTGGCATTCACCTCTGTATTTGCTGTATTCGGGCTGTGTCTCTCAGGAGCGATCTACACTTCTGCACTTCTTTGCTTCATCCATCTTGTCTAATTGAGTGGCTGTATATATATGGGCCACATGTGGGGCAGGCTCTGAATGGGTGTCCCTTCAGTCTCTGTTTTAATCTTTGCCTCTCTTTTCCCTGCCAAGGGTATTCTTATTCCCCTTTTAAAGAAGGAGTGAAGCATTCACATTTTGATCATCCGTCTTGAGTTTCATTTGTTCTAGGCATCTAGGGTAATTCAAGCATTTGGGCTAATAGCCACGTATCAATGAGTGCATACCATGTATGTCTTTCTGTGATTGGGTTAGCTCACTCAGGATGATATTTTCCAGTTATAACCATTTGCCTACGAATTTCATAAAGTCATTGTTTTTGATAGCTGAGTAATATTCCATTGTGTAGCTGTACCACATTTTCTGTATCCATTCCTCTGTTGAAGGGCATCTGGGTTCTTTCCAGCTTCTGGCTATTATAAATAAGGCTGCGATGAACATAGTGGAGCACGTGTCTTTTTTATATGTTGGGGCATCTTTTGGGTATATGCCCAAGAGAGGTATAGCTGGATCCTCAGGCAGTTCAATGTCCAATTTTCTGAGAAACCTCCAGACTGATTTCCAGAATGGTTGTACCAGTCTGCAACCCCACCAACAATGGAGGAGTGTTCCTCTTTCTCCGCATCCTCACCAGCATTTGCTGTCACCTGAGTTTTTGATCTTAGCCATTATCACTGGTGTGAGGTGAAATCTCAGGGTTGTTTTGATTTGCATTTCCCTGATGACTAAAGATGTTGAACATTTCTTTAGGTGTTTCTCAGCCATTCGGCATTCCTCAGCTGTGAATTCTTTGTTTAGCTCTGAACCCCATTTTTTAATAGGGTTATTTGTTTCCCTGCGGTCTAACTTCTGGAGTTCTTTGTATATTTTGGATATAAGGCCTCTATCTGTTGTAGGATTGGTAAAGATCTTTTCCCAATCTGTTGGTTGCCGTTTTGTCCTAACCACAGTGTCCTTTGCCTTACAGAAGCTTTGCAGTTTTATGAGATCCCATTTGTCGATTCTTGATCTTAGAGCATAAGCCATTGGTGTTTTGTTCAGGAATTTTTTTCCAGTGCCCATGTGTTCCAGATGCTTCCCTAGTTTTCTTCTATTAGTTTGAGTGTGTCTGGTTTGATGTGGAGGTCCTTGATCCACTTGGACTTAAGCTTTGTACAGGGTGATAAGCATGGATCGATCTGCATTCTTCTACATGTTGACCTCCAGTTGAACCAGCACCATTTGCTGAAAATGCTATCTTTTTCCATTGGATGGATTTGGCTCCTTTGTCAAAAAATCAAGTAACCATAGGTGTGTGGGTTCATTTCTGGGTCTTCAATTCTGTTCCATTGGTCTATCTGTCTGTCTCTGTACCAATACCATGCAGTTTTTATCACTATTGCTCTGTAATACTGCTTGAGTTCAAGGATAGTGATTCCCCCCGGAAGTCCTTTTATTGTTGAGGATAGTTTTAGCTATCCTGGGTTTTTGTTATTCCAGATGAATTTGCAAATTGTTCTGTCTAACTCTTTGAAGAATTGGATTGGTATTTTGATGGGGATTGCATTGAATCTGTAGATCGCTTTTGGTAAAATGGCCATTTTTTACTATATTAATCCTGCCAATCCATGAGCATGGGAGATCTTTCCACCTTCTGAGGTCTTCTTCAATTTCTTTCTTCAGTGTCTTGAAGTTCTTATTGTACAGATCTTTTACTTGCTTGGTTAAAGTCACACGGGTACTTTTATATTATTTGGGTCTATTATGAAGGGTGTCGTTTCCCTAATTTCTTTTCTCGCTTGTTTCTCTTTTGTGTAGAGGAAGGCTACTGATTTATTTGAGTTAATTTTATACCCAGCCACTTTGCTGAAGTTGTTTATCAGCTTTAGTAGTTCTCTGGTGGAACTTTTGGGATCACTTAAATATACTATCATATCATCTGCAAATAGTGATATTTTGACTTCTTCTTTTCCGATCTGTATCCCCTTGACCTCCTTTTGTTGTCTGATTGCTCTGGCTAGAACTTCAAGAACTATATTGAATAAGTAGGGAGAGAGTGGGCAGCCTTGTCTAGTCCCTGATTCTAGTGGGATGGCTTCAAGTTTCTCTCCATTTAGTTCAATGTTAGCAACTGGTTTGCTGTATATAGCTTTTTACTATGTTTTAGGTATGGGCCTTGAATTCCTATTCTTTCCAGGACTTTTATCATGAAGGGGTGTTGAATTTTGTCAAATGCTTTCTCAGCATCTAATGAAATGATCATGTGGTTTTGTTCTTTCAGTTTGTTTATATAATGGATCACGTTGATGGTTTTCCGTATATTAAACCATCCCTGCATGCCTGGGATGAAGCCTACTTGATCATGGTGGATGATTGTTTTGATGTGCTCTTGGATTCGGTTTGCCAGAATTTTGTTGAGTATTTTTGCATCGATATTCATAAGGGAAATTGGTCTGAAGTTCTCTTTCTTTGTTGGGTCTTTGTGTGGTTTAGGTATAAGAGTAATTGTGGCTTCATAGAAGGAATTCAGTAGTGCTCCATCCGTTTCAATTTTGTGGAATAGTTTGGATAATATTGGTATGAGGTCTTCTATGAAGGTCTGATAGAATTCTGCACTAAACCCGTCTGGCCCTGGGCTCTTTTTGGTTGGGAGACCTTTAATGACTTCTTCTATTTCCTTAGGAGTTATGGGGGTGTTTAACTGGTTTATCTGTTCCTGATTTAACTTCGGTACCTGGTATCTGTCTAGGAAATTGTCCATTTCCTGCAGATTTTCAAGTTTTGTTGAATATAGGCTTTTATAGTAAGATCTGATGATTTTTTGAATTTCCTCTGAATCTGTAGTTATGTCTCCCTTTTCATTTCTGATTTTGTTAATTTGGACACACTCTCTGTGTCCTCTCATTAGTCTGGCTAGGGGTTTATCTATCTTGTTGATTTTCTCAAAGAACCAACTTTTGGTTCTGTTGATTCTTTCTATGGTCCTTTTTGTTTCTACTTGGTTGATTTCAGCTCTGAGTTTGATTATTTTCTGCCTTCTAAGGGAAGAATGCTCACATATACGTGGAAATTGAACAATGCTCTACTCAATGATAACCTGGTCAAGGAAGAAATAAAGAAAGAAATTAAAAACTTTTTAGAATTTAATGAAAATGAAGGTACAACATACCCAAACTTATGGGACACAATGAAAGCTGTGCTAAGAGGAAAACTCATAGCGCTGAGTGCCTGCAGAAAGAAACAGGAAAGAGCATATGTCAGCAGCTTGACAGCACACCTAAAAAGCTCTAGAACAAAAAGAAGCAAATACACCCAGGAGGAGTAGAAGGCAGGAAATAATTAAAACTTTTTTTTTAAAAAATCACAGCATTGACTCTGTTTTCTTTAGAATTTCTACTAGGTTGAAGATGTCAGTTGTAAGAAAGCACTCTTCCATATTAATTCTCATTCTAAAAGATTACATATTAGCTTTTAAGGGGTTATATTTAATATCAAAATATTGTACACAGAAAAGTAATAAACTGTGTTATAATTTATATTAATCAAAATTAAAATCATGGGGCTGTTGAGATGGTTCATCAGGAAAAAGCACTTGCCATGCAAGCCAGACTGTCTGAGTTGAGGTGTTAGAAGCGATAGAAAGGTAGAAAGAAAACAGGAACTTCACAAAGTTGTTCTCTCAATTCCACATGCCATTGACACACACAACCATGCAGAAACACTCGTGCATAGATACATACATATGCTGACATATAAGCAATAACAACAAACAAAAAATTAAAATAAAATAACTGACAAAATATAGACATAAAACACTAGGTGTAACATAGGAAAGCACATCTGTATGTTTGGAGGAGAAAGAAGACACACACTTGTATGTAAGCACATAACCACTGTGCCAAATGTCAATCGAAACTAAGGACTATTACATATCAAGACTTATTTTCCAGGGCATTTTTATATACTTTTTAGAAAAATAGTGAGGTGGTATTATTTTAAATCGTGACACACAAGAATAGATTTGTCCCGGTTTCTAGCTGGTGCCTGAACCTCGCTGAGCCCAGCCCACAGCTCACTGCTCCTAAACCCTGTGGGAGAAAGAACACATCGCCCAGACAGGTGGGCACTCCTGAGACTGCAGGGCAGGAGAGACCTCAAGTACTGCCCACCCTTGCCCACATCCCTGCCCAATAGGAAACTGTATATGCCCTCTGGGAACAGGAAGATAGGGGCACTCAAAGCTGTGGTCCAGACTCTGCCCGATCTGAAGGGGAATCCTGTCAAACAGCTCCCTGCACCCAAATCCCGTGGGAGGGAGAGCTAGACCTTCAGAGGGGCAGACATGCCTGGGAAGCCAGAGGAGAGTACTCTCTGCCCATATTTCTGACTCTAGAGGAAAACACCTAGCTCCATCTGGGCCTCCTGTGCACAGGGTCCTGAGCAAAGGTGGGGCAGGCCCTTCTGGTTGCTGCCCTCACAGAGAGCTGAAACCTGGCTCTGAGGAGTGACTCCAGGCCTGAGACCAGAGGTAAGAACAACTTTTCTGCTCCAAGTGACCTGCCTGGTGGTCTCAGGATACACTCCCACAGGAACACCTGAAGAACAGTAGACAGGAATGACTACACGCCTGAAAGCAGAACACTCTGTTCCCATAACTGGCTGAAAGAGAAAAGGAAAACAGGTCTACAGCACTCCTGACTCACAGGCCTATAAGACGATCTAACCACTGTCAGAAATAGGAGAATTAGGTAATACCAGAGACAATGTTATGGCAAGAGGCAAACACAGGAACCCAAGCAAGAGAAACCAAGACTACATGGGATCATCGGAGCCCAATTCTCCCACCAAAACAAACACTGAATATCTAAACACACAAGAAAAGAAAGATCTAGATGTAAAATCACATTTGATCATGATGACGGAGGACTTTAAGAAAGACATAAAGAACTCCCTTAGAGAAAGGCAGGAAAATATAAATAAACAAACAGAAGCCAATAGAGAGGAAATGCAAAAATCCCTGAATTACATGAGAACACAATCAAATAGAAGAAGGAATTAAAAATGGAAATAGAAGCAATAAAGAAAGCACAAAGGGAGACAACCCTGGATATAGAAAACCAAAGGAAGAGACAAGGAGCTGTAGATACAAGCATCACCAACAGAAGACAAGAGATAGAAGAGAGAATCTCAGGAGCAGAAGATTCCATAGAAAGCATTGACACAACTGTCAAAGGTAATGTAAAATGGAAAAAGCTACTGGCCCAAAGCATACAGGAAATCCAGGACACAATGAGAAGATCAAACCTAAGGATAATAGGTATAGAAGAGAGTGAAGACTCCCAACGCGAAGGACCAGTAAATATCTTCAACAAAATCATAGAAGAAAACTTCCCTAACCTAAAGGAGATGCCCATAAGCATACAAGAAGCCTACAGAACTCCAACTAGATTGGACCAGAAAAGAAACTCCTCCTGTCACATAATAGTCGAAACAGCAAATGCACAAAACAAAGAAAGAATATTAAAAGTAGTAAGGGAAAAAGATCAAGTAACATATACAGGCAGACCTATCAGAATTATATCAGACCTCTCACCAGAGACTATGAAAGCCAGAAGATCCTGGACAGATGTCATACAGACCCTAAGAGAACACAAATGCCAGCCCAGGTCACTGTATCCTGCAAAACTCTCAATTAACATAGATGGAGAAACCAAGATATTCCATGGCAAAACCAAATTTCCACAATATCTTTCTACAAATCCCTAAAAAGGATAATAAATGGTAAAGAACAACACAAGGAGGCAAGCTGCACCTAGAAAAAGCAAGAAACTAATCGTTCTGCAACAAAACAAAGAGAATACAAGCACACAAACATAATCTCACATCCAAACATGAATATAACAGAAGCAACAGTCACTATTCGTTAATATCTCTCAACATCAATGGACTCAATTCCCCAATAAAAAGACACAGATTAACAAACTGGATATGCAATGAGGACCCAACATTTTGCTGCCTACAGGAAACACACCTCAGAGACAAAGACAGACACTATCTCAGAGTAAAAGGCTGGAAAACAAATTTCCAAGCAAATGGTCTGAAGAAGCAAGCTGGAGTAGCCATTCTAATATCAGATAAAATCAATTTTCAACCAAAAGTCATCAAAAAAGATAAGGAATGACACTTCATATTCATCAAAGGAAAAATCCACCAAGATGAACTCTCAATCCTAAATATCTATGCCCCAAATACAAGGGCACCTACATAGATAAAAGAAACCTTACTAAGGCTCAAAGCACACATTGCACCTCACACAATAATAGTAGGAGATTTCAACACCCCACTCTCATCAATGGACAAATCATGGAAACAGAAATTAAACAGAGACATAGACAGACTAAGAGAAATCATGAACAAAATAGATTTAACAGATATTTATAGACCATTTTATCCTAAAACAAAAGGATATACCTTCTTCTCACCACCTCATGGTACTTTCTCCAAAATTGACCATATAATCGGTCATAAAACAGGCCTCAACAGATATAGAAAGATAGAAATAATCCCATGCATCCTATCAGACGATCCTGGTCTAAAGCTGGTCTTCAATAAAAATAAGAAAAGAATGCTCACATATACATGGAAGTTGAACAATGCTCTACACAATGATAACCAGGTCAGGGAAGAAATAAAGAAAGAAATTAGAGACTTCTTAGAATTTAATGAAAATGAAGGTACAACATACCCAAACTTATGAGACACAATAAAAGCTGTGCTAAGAGGAAAACTCATAGCACTGATTGCCTACGGAAAGAAACAGGAGAGAACATATATCAGCAACTTGGCAACACAGCTGAAAGCTCTAGAACAAAAAGAAGTAAACACACCCAGGAAGAACAGAAGGCAGGAAATAATCAAACTCAGAGCTAAAATCAACCAAGTAGAATGAAAAAGGACTACACAACAAATCAACAAAACCAAAAGCTGGTTCTTTGAGAAAATCAACAAGATAGATAAACCCTTAGCCAGACTGACAAGAGGACACAGAGAGTGTGTCCAAATTAACAAAATCAGAAATGAAAAGGGAGACATAACTACAGATTCAGAAGAAATTTTAAAAAAATCATCAGATCCTACTACAAAAGCCTGTATTCAACAAAACTTGAAAATCTACAGGAAATGGACAATTTCTTACACCGATACCAGGTACCAAAGTTAAATCAGGAAAAGATAAACCATTTAAACAAACCCATAACTCCTAAAGAAATAAAAGCAGTCATTAAAAGTCTCCCAACCAAAAAGAACCAAGGTCCAGATGGGTACAGTGCAGAATTCTATCAGACATTTATAGAAGACCTCATACCAATACTATACAAACTATTCCACAAAATTGAAATAGATGGAGTGCTAATGAATTCCTTCTATGAAGCCACAGTTACTCTTATACCTAAACCACACAAAGACTCAAAAAAGAAAGAATTCAGACCAATTTCCTTTATGAATATTGACGCAAAAATACTCAATAAAATTCTTGCAAACCGAATCCAAGAGCACATCAAAACAATCATCCATCATGATCAAGTAGGCTTCATTCCAGGGATGCAGGGATGGTTTAATATACAGAAAATCATTAACATAATCCACTATATAAACAAACTGAAAGATAAAAACCACATGATCATTTCATTAGATGCTGAGAAAGCATTTGACAAAATTCAACACCCCTTCATGATAAAAGTCCTGGAAAGAACAGGAATTCAAGGGCCATACCTAAACATAGTAAAAGCCATATACAGCAAACCAGTAGCTAATATTAAATTAAATGGAAAGAAACTTGAAGCAATCCCACTAAAATCAAGGACTAGACAAAGCTGCCCACTTTCTCCCTACTTATTCAATATAGATCTCGAAGTCCTAGCCAGAGCAATCAGACAATAAAAGAAGATAAAAAGGGATACAGATTGGAAAGGAAGAAGTCAAAATATCACTATTTGCAGATGATATGATTGTATATTTAAGTGATCCCAAAAGTTCCACCAGAAAACTACTAAACCTGATAAACACCTTCAGCAAAGGGGCTGGGTACAAAATTAACTCAAATAAATCAGTAGCCTTCCTCTACACAAAAGAGAAACAAGCTGAGAAAGAAATTAGGGAAACGGCACCCTTCATAATAGTTCCAAAAGATATAAAATACCTCGGTGTGAGTTTAACCAAGTAAGTGAAAGATCTGTATGATAAGAACTTTAAGCCTCAGAAGAAAAAAATTGAAGATCTCAGAAGATGGGAACATCTCCCATGTTACTGGATTGGCAGGATTAATATAGTAAAAATGGCCATTTTGCCAAAAGCGATCTACAGATTCAATGCAATCCCCATCAAAATACCAATCCAATTCTTCAAAGAGTTAGACAGAACAATTTGCAAATTCATCTGGAATAACAAAAAACCCAGAATAGCTAAAACTATCCTCAACAATAAAAGGACTTCAGGGGGAATCACTATCCCTGAACTCAAGCAGTATTACAGAGCAATAGTGATAAAAACTGCATGGTATTGGTACAGAGACAGACAGATAGACCAATGGAACAGAATTGAAGACCCAGAAATGAATCCACACACCTATGGTCACTTGATTTTTGACAAAGGAGCCAAATCCATCCAATGGAAAAAAGACAGCATTTTCAGCAAATGGTGCTGGTTCAAGTGGAGGTCAGCATGTAGAAGAATGCAGATTGATCCATTCTTCTCACCCTGTACAAAGCTTCAGTCCAAGTGGATCAAGGACCTCCACATCAAACCAGATACACTCAAACGAATAGAAGAAAAAGTGGGGAAGAATTTCAAACACATGGGCACTGGAAAAAATTTCCTGAACAAAACACCAATGGCTTATGCTCTAAGATCAAAAATCGACAAATGGGATCTCATAAAACTGCAAAGCTTCTGTAAGGCAAAGGACACTGTGGTTAGGACAAAATGGCAAACAACAGATTGGGAAAAGATCATTACCAATCCTATAAGTGATTGAGGCCTTATATCCAAAATATACAAAGAACTCAAGAAGTTAGACTGCAGGGAGACAAATAACCCTATTAAAAATGTGGTTCAGAGCTAAAAAATAATTCATAGCTTAGGAATATCGAATGGCTGAGAATCACCTAAAGAAATGTTCAACATCTTTAGTCATAAGGGAAATGCAAATCAAAACAACCCTGATATTCTACCTCACACCAGTGAGAATGGCTAAGATCAAAAACTCAGGTGACAGCAAATGCTGGTGAGGATGTGTAGATAGAGGAACACTCCTCCATTGTTGGTGGGATTTTAGACTGGTACAACCATTCTGGAAATCAGTCTGTAGGATCCTCAGAAAATTGGACGTTGAACTACGTGAGGTCCCCGTTATGCCTCTCTTGGGCATATAGCCAAAAGATACTCCAACATATTACAAAGACACATGCTCCACTATGTTCATAGCAGCTTTATTTATAATAGCCAGAAGCTGGAAAGAACCCAGATGCCCTTCAACAGAGGAATGGGTACAGAAAATGTGGTACATCTACACAATGGAATATTACTCAGGTATCAAAAACAATGGCTTTGTGAAATTCATAGGCAAATAGATGGAACTGGAAAATATCATCCTGAGTGAGTTAACCCAATCACAGAAAAACACATATGCTATGCACTCATTGATAAGTGGCTATTAGCCAAATGCTTGAATTACCCTGTATGCACAGAACACATGAAACTCAAGAAGGATGACCAAAATGCGAATGCTTCATTCCTTCTTTAAAAGGGGAAGAAGAATACCCTTGGGAGGGAATAGGGAGGCAAAGTTTAGAACAAAGGCTGAAGGAACACCCATTCAGAGCCTGCCCCACATGTGGCCCATACATATACAGCCACCAAACTAGATAAGATGGATGAAGCAAAGAAGTGCAGACTGACAAGAACCGGGTGTAGATCTCTCCTGAGAGACACAGCCAGAATATAGGAAATACATAGGTGAATGTCAGCAGCAAATCACTGAACTGAGAATGGGTCCCAGGTTGAAGGAATCAGAAAGGACTGAAAGAGCTTCAAGGGACTTGAGACCCCATATGAACAACAATGCCAACCAACCAGAGCTTCCGGGGACTAAGCCACTACCAAAGGCTATACATGGACTGACCCTGGGCTCCAACCGCATATGTAGCAATGAGTAGCCTAGTAAGAGCACCAGTGGAAGGGGAAGCCCTTGGTCCTGCTAAGACTGAACCCCCAGTGAACATGATTGTTGGGGGAAGGGCGGTAATAGGGGAAGGATTGGGAGGGGAACACCTGTATAGAATGGGAGGGGGAGGGTTTAGGGGGATGTTGTCCTGGAAACCGCGAAATGGAATAACATTTGAAATGTAAATAAAAAAATACCCAATTTAATAAAGATGGAGGAAGAAAAAAGAATAGATTTGTCATGAAATAACCACCAGAGTGTTCTAGAAAGTTCTATCTGGGAAGAGATGATGCAGCCAGAGGTGATAAATCTAACAGGAACAACAGACCATGTAAGAAAGAAGCAATCATAACTCACCAAGGAGTACACACCTGCTTCTAAACATTATAGGTATGAACTTCACGTGTCCAAGAGGCTTCCATTTTCTCATTTAGACTTAATGTCTATAGCTCTTCAACCTTTGTTTCTGCTTGACCTGGGCAAAGAGATAGCCTCCTCTTTTAACAATTTTTGCTTTCTAATAACTTATATAATGTTCAGAATTTGCCAAAATAAAATACAATGACATGGATTACATCCAAATAACTTATTTAATACTGTTCTACATTTTATCTTCAACTAATAAGGTATTCCGATATTACTCATTTTGTGACTCATTTATTTTCTGACAACATTGTTCTAACACCTATCTAACCATGTCCCTTAATTTAAAGGCAAGCTATTTATGTCTGACCACTTTTGTGTACACAAGCCAACTCATTATTGATATTATTTATGAATATAAAACACTAAATTTAAATTTTGTTTCATGGCATCGAAGGATATTTCAATATTCCCAGAAAGTAGGGGATAGATACAGAAAAAATTCGGGGATTCGAGGACAATGCAGATTTTATATCTCCAAAACTAAAGAGGAAAACCAAAGAAGTCAAAACCAAGTAACTCTACTATATAGTCAAGACAAAAAATGTCAAGGTCTAATATATATATATGATATAATTATTTACTGGCTCATAGATCCATACATCTGTAAGGATGAGAGATGGGAACAAGGAAGCAAATGTGACTGGTGCCACTCTCTCAATTTCTACTTCCCTCAGCACATTCACTCTGTTCACTTTATCTGTAAACACACTCTTCATATGAAGAAAAGACCACCCCTTCACTGTTTCAGAATAGACCAGAGGATGGATTCTTATTAGCAGTCTTAATTCATGTCCTGTGCTACATGGCAGCCAATCACCACTCACTATGGGATGTATTTGACAGCTCCAGTCCTGACTGTAAAGTTGTTTTTACAGAAGCGAAGTGTGGAAGAATGCTGGGAGAACACTTACAGAATACTTTTCTTTGCTCCACAGCAAAATGGTTACCTAGATTGCTTTTATATCATACTCTATATGGGGAAGGGGAAAGTATTTTTGGGTCCACAAAGGTTTAGATGTAAGGAACATTGAATGAATATGTCATTTGGTAAATTAGAGGAATATTTTTGGAAGTGTTATTTGCCAAACAAATAAGTGCTCAAACACTGGACATTCATGCTCAAGACCTACTTAATTATTTGTTTTGCTGTTATGTTGGTAAACATTCAAATACTTTTTATGTAGCCTTTTCCATGCAGTTAAATGTCTTTAGTAGGCGGCATGTCTCTTAGGTACCTGAAGAAACTTCTTACTCAAGCAGTTTCTCGCAGAAATATATTTTACCCCCACAGCGGTTATGTGTGAGACTTTGATTCCAGATATAATGTTTAAGTAGCTGTGGTCCATGTTCTATGCTAGAAAATCAAATGCTTTGAACATAATTTTGTAAAGAAGGCATTTTGCAGTGTTACTAAAAAATCATCAAGACCTGCGTTCTCTGTCTCATGAGAGGCTGAACAGCTTCTCTTCTCTGTTGTTTACTGTCTCCAGTTGCTTCAAGAGAGCTGTAAATGTTGTGAGTAGGCCTTTGATCAAGCTGGTGTGCCTGACAGGCTGTCTACAAGAACACCTTTCTGTCAGGTATACGGCCAAACATCTGATAATAAAGGCAGAATGTGCTCACAACAGATGCATTCCCAAGTTAGCCTTAGCCTTTTTTTGTTTTTGTTTTTGTTTTTTTGTTTTTGTTTTTTGGGTCTTTTTTTTTCCTGGCTAAGAGAAAGCTGTCCTGTCTGCTTCTGAGCTCTCTTCACTCCCCAGGTAGAGAACAGAGGGAATTAAGCATGTGAGTCCAATGTACTTGGGCACAGGGATCTCTGAGTGAGAGGAATTTTCTTTATCCTCTTGCCTTTTTCTCAATACATTTGGGAGCCTAAATGTTTATTGGGTTATCCTAAAACGTCTATTCAAAAATGTGTTACTATTTGAAATGTAAATTGAAAAACACTAGTTTTTACTTTATTTAAAGATAATAACTTTTTCGTTAAAAATCACTTTTTATTATGGTCACTCAGTAGAAACTGAAACTCATAAAGTGCAAAGATTTTTTTATAAACTTTGGAGTTGTTTGTTTGCTGTTATTTTTATGTCATTAACAATGAAGAGGGAAAGATTGTCGACCTTAACTTTTTTCATCAGTTTCATAGTTATAAATAAAACATGTCTATTATAAATTTAGTTGAACAGCTGGATTACATTGCTTTACTCAGAAAATTAATTTTAATGGCAAATTAAATAATTTGTTCAGAATCTACTACTGTGAGGATTCTATTAGAGCTTCCAAGATTTAAAAATAAATAAAATATAATCTTAGTGCTTACAGTAAAATAGGGGATGAGCCTATGACTGTGGCAGCTGCCGAAAGGAGTAAACAGAAGCAATTAATGTTGAGTAGGATATGTGTGGTTCCAAAGGTAGTTAGATAACTTTTTAAAAGATAAGTGCTTTGACGCATCATGGCTTCAAAAAGGCAATTTCTTAAGTGAAAAAGCCAATTACAGTAATGAACAAAGCAGGGAGAAGGTAATATATACAGGTCTATAATTTTATATCCATTACATAGAACCACTGCCTCTCAGATTCTTAAATCTTTAAATTATGAAAGGTAGTTTGCTCATCACGTTTAAGTAGTAGTATGGAACTTGTCTTCTTACCCAAGATTGAAGTGAAAGAAAGAAAAAAGAAAATAAAAAGAATAAAACATCTGAAGGTAATTTTTCAGGTAGCATGACAGCCAATGACCCCAAAAAGACAGGGAACACAGGGAAAGCCTACTGCTTGTTTCAGGACTTTCTTTTACCATAACAAAATATCTTAGACAAAGAACTGTCAAAGGAGGAACATTTATTTTGACTCTAAGTTGTTAGTTCATTGTTAGTTGTCTTTACTGATGTGTGTGGACGTGTGTGTGTGTGTGTGTGTGTGCACGTGTGTGTGTGTGTGTGTGTGTGTGTGTGTGTGTGTGCGCGCGCGCACTGTTTAGGCATTGTATCCTGATATTGATCATGTAACAGAGTAAAGTGATAGCATAGCAGCCAAGAAGCAAAGGGAAAGACAGAAAAGGACATGATATGCGTTTATGATGTAGCTTCTACTAGATCCCAACTCTTAAACATTCCAACATCACTCAGTAATGCCTTAGTCAGGGATCAAGTCTTTTGCACACATGTCTTTGGGGTGGTAATTTATAGCATCACTATAGCAGCCTAGTCATCAATATTTAAAGATAACAATTTAAGAACGAATTCCAGAAAGAGCCTGGCAGAAACTCTAGATTAAGAAGGAAGGTATTGGACTGTAGAATGACCAAGATGATGGATGCTCTAAAGGAAGATACTGAAAAATATTAATATATATTCTCTCTCTCTGAAACACATCCCACTCTACTACCACCAAACAGTAGGGGCAACTAACAATGAACTGAAACCTCTGAGCCAAAATTAATGTTTCTCCTTTCTGTTCTGTTCTGTTCCATTCCGTTCCATTTCATTCTGCTCTGTTCCGTTCGTTCTGTTCCGTTCTGTCTGTCTATCTATCAACCATCTATCTAGTTATCTATCTATTAGAGATGAAGAGGGAGAGAGAAAGAGAGAGGGGAGAGAGAGAGAGAGAGAGAGAGAGAGAGAGAGAGAGAGAGAGAGAGAGAGAGAGAGAGAGTGCATTCTGGGGACCCATCAAGGGTTCTCTTGAGAACTTAGTAGAGAGACAGCCAGTAAATGCACGTAAGGGAACTACATATTCAGAGCTCTGCAAAGAGTAAGCAAAAAAAGAAAAAAAAAACAGAGAAAAGATTGCTTCTGGCTCACAAATTCCTGGGAAAGTGGCCAGTTTTGACTAATCATTCTTGCTATTTCCATTTGAGAGCATAAGCAGAGGGATATTGTGTTTTATCTGGGATTTAGACCAGATCATTAGTAGTCCAAATATAACAGGGCTACATTATAGTATAATTTAAAAAAAGTGAACCAACTAGTTTTTGCGGTCAGGAGACTGTGGTCTATTTTAACAGTGAAGGAACTGCTGTCTCATCCTAGTATTGTATCTTCAGAGACACTGTAAGCACAAAGTGGCTCAGCTCCTCTTACTCCATAAAAGTTCTAAAGGTAGTTCCCAGTTCAATCATTCTTTCTCAATATTGTTTCTTTCTACTACCATGACTTTCTACTAACATTAAGGTGACAATGTTTAACGCAGCCTTTCTTCTTATCTGAGCATTCAAACCAGTTGAATAGTTGAAACAGACTGTAGGGGATAGCTTTATTGGATTCTAAAGCAAAGCTTCTTTCAAAGTGTTAGAAATCTGTAGCAGGAACCTGTTAATGCTATTTTGCTGAATGGACATGTTGATGAAATTCCTTCTAAGCATTTAGGTTTAAACCCATAGGCTGGGGATACCCTTAACCTATCACAGCGCAGTGGCACAGTTGACGCAGAGAATCCTAACTGGTCAGAGTTCTAAGAATAAGGGACTGTGGGCAGTGAGCCCTCAGTGGATCACTTTCCTAACCTGCCCCTCTGGACTCAGGGAACAGTAAGGAGGAGGAAGCAGAAAGCTCTATGAAGTGCTCTCTTCTATGCTTGGTGTAGCTATTGCAATGATAAACTCATAGGTATTGTACTCATAAACTCACATCAACTGTGGTTTTCAAAGGAGACCACACCAGCCAGACTTCTACTATAGATGGGTGAGGAGTTCTCAAGTCCCCAGGCCTTACTGAGAAACTACTGGACGACAAAGAGCCATTCTCCTTTGAGGGTAGGCCACTGGTGAGTTTACTCCAGTGATGTCTTCACTGCCTGTATGGGCAGTACTAGTTGGATATAGTGATTTATTTGAAAAAGGATAAGAGGACATGGAGTTGTGAGAATTGTATGTTGGAGCAGATCTGGCAGGAGTTAAAGGACAAAAAGAGCATTGGATATGCTCATATTTTATTGCATATGTGTTTCTTAAATTCTTAAATAATGAAAGTTTAAAAAATAAAAGTAGATATAAAAGAACTAGATAGTGAAGTCCACACTTCTCCAGAGTCCACCAGTGGGGCTCAGTTTCTGTTTCCCTTTCCTCTGTACAGATCAGTAATCTGCCTCTTTCCCAGTCCTTAGTGGTGAAGGGGGTCTACTAATGGTGCGACTAATGGGACAATTTCAGATGAGAACCATAAAATCTGTCTGCATAGTTCTTCCTTGTCATTTCTTATGGGGACTTTGGAAATATACCTTTACAGATGCCTGTGTCACTGGGATGAGCAGCGATCCATTGTATGGAAGAGAGCCCCTCCCCCTCCTCTGCTATCTGCACTGGAATGACATGAGCGCAATTGAATGAGATTTGGGGGTCACTTATGAAATAGATTCTTTTACAGATCCCTGTTAGGTCAGAGATTTTGGTGTCACTTAGGAAGCAGAGAGATTCTTATATGGATCTCTGTTAGGTCACACTTAGGGGGGAAGATTTGTTAAAACGATTACTTTTATTTTATGTGTATGTGTTCTGCATGCATGTATGCATGTGCACTGTGCTCATGCAGTACCAGTGGAAGCCAGCAAAGGGTATTGTAATCCATAGAACTGCAATTACAGCCATTTCTGAACCATCATCTTGATACTGGAAACCAAACCCAGGTTCTCTTCAGGAGAAGCCAGTTCTCTCCCTTGCTGATCTATTTCTCCAGCTACAAGAAAAGATTCTTATCAATTACTTGGTAAAAATATTAGCAATGATGAAATTCTGAAGATTTCACCAATTATATTATAAAATATCACCCTTGCATAATTATTAACACTAAGTCTCAGTGTGGTAATTTGTGTTCTATTCTTTAAGAGGGGAGGGAAATGCAATACTGAGGACACAGAAGATGTACCCTTTTGTGTTATCTATCAGAAGCTTTTGAAAAATTTATAAAACCCACAGGTCTCTTATCTTTCATTTTTCAAAAGATAATTTCTTACCTGGAACGAAGGTAATTTGGAGCTCACACTGTGAGAAGTTCACAGAGACCATTTTTTATTGAAAGCTGGGCACTAAGTGGTCTGAGATTATAGACACTTTCTCAAAGTTCAGTAACAATGACCTTGTGAACAACTTCAAGAGATAAATGAGGAAAAATAAATGATGGGATTCTTACTTACATTAGTCTTTTATAATAAATTATCCACATAAGCAAAACTGATTTCACATGCTGTTTTGCTCCACAGTGAGTAGTAAGCGGGGCAGAGTAATATCCCCCCTCCCTCCACTACCCTTTCTTTACTCAAGGTCAACTCTAAATGAAAAATAAATAATGTGTTACAGCAGGTGCTCCAGAATATCTATGGATGAAGGCATAAGAGCTGCAGTACAGGTCGAAATAGGAACTAGGAGACTTGGTGCTTCACAAATATAATGGCATAGTTTGGATCTGAGTGTCCTCAAAGGCAAGAATACAAAAGTCTGCATGTATGAAAACCTTGATCCCTGGAGCAGAGCTACTAGTTTATGATGGAGCCTTTAAGAGAGGAAGGAAGGGAGGAAGGGAGGAAGTCATGACAGCATCTAGAACTCTTTCCGCTTTGCTTCTCAACTCCCATATTGTGAGTATGGATCCCACAATATGGTGCTGCTCTGGAATAGTTCTAGAGCAATGGGATAAAGAAAACATGAATTGATATTATAAGGGAGAATAGGCCTTTCCTCCTGACTTAGTGTTTTACTGCTGTGAACAGACACCATGACCAGTGCAAGGTTCAGAGGTTCGGTCCTTTATCATCAAGATGGGAACATGGCAGCATTCAGGCAGACATGGTGCAGGCAGATCAGAGAGTTATACATCTTCCTCTGAAAGAGGCTACTAGCACAAACTAATTTCCAGGCAGCTGGGATGAGTGGCTTAAAGCCCACACCCACAATGATACACCTACTCCAAAGGGCCACACCTTCTAATAGTGCCACTCCCTGGCCCAAGCATATACAAACCATCACACCTCTTTTTATGTTGTTATGGTATAGATATTACTTTTAAGTAAAAATTAAAGGAAATTTAAAATCAGTAATGTATTCTTGGAGAGGTGTGCATGGTGGTACACATCTGTAATCTCAGGAAGGAAGCAGAGGCATAAAGTTCAAATTGAGTCATGAATTTGAAGTTATCCAAGGCTGGCAATGTTCATTCCTCAACTTCCCAAGTTCTGAGATGATTTCAATATTGTATTTATATATAATATTGAGAAAATATTAACTAATCATGAATTATCAGTTCTTAATTATTATTAGGGAGTTTTGAGAAAGCTGGGACTTTTAAAAGATTTAATCAGTCATACAAATTTCATTCTAAAATACGTGTATATGCAAAACATTGCTCTGCGGCTCTGAGTGATATAGATAAACTTGTGATTAATACACAAGAACCCTGTGCTGGTGCAACTTCCAATGTTCTCCTGAAGCAATAGAAAGTGTCTGAAATACATAGTATACATTATGGAATCACATACAGAGAGAGAGAGAGAGAGAGAGAGAGAGAGAGAGAGAGAGAGAGAGAGAGAGAGAGAATGCTATAATGCAAATTAGAACTGAGAGATGCAATCTATCTGATACTTAGCAAGATCACTGTAGGCTATGAGAACTAGGAAGTTCAAGGGCATAGGAAATACGAGGGCAGTGGCATGGGACATAGGAACTTATTCTGTTGTATCTGAGTGAGCCCAACTTCTATAGTGCAGATCCTGTCTACTAGGTCAGACCCCTTTTTTCTTCCCTTGATTCAGAACTTTGAGGGTGCCCAGATAAAAATTGACATACTGAATGATGACAAGGACTGTAAAAATGGAGACTTTATCCACTGATTTGAGACTTATCAGACTCCTGGAATGCATCCCTTCCAAATAAAGGCTAAAATTTTCTAGTAAGATAAACTGGAACAGGGGGAAACCATGGTAGAATACATCAAATGAGACCAAACTTGGCACAAGTTCTTCCAAATGCTCCCCTTAGTAGCCAAATGATACCTCAGAGATTAATTTAAAAACTTTTTCATGGAATCATAAACTACCACCCAGGTAAAATGAAACTTACATAAAATCTAAACCCTATTCTTTATCTTATATGAAGTATAAGATATGAGATCTCTTATATAAGCATCTTTGGAAGGTCATTTGGAGACATTACATGGCATGTCCAAGATGATACAACCAGAAAGGAGCAAAAATCAGTTTGTCTGATGACAATGAAGTTTCAGTACCATTTGCTCTACGAGAATTTAAATGGAACCCTCTCCTTCACGAATAGTTATCTTTGGCATTCTGCTCTGAGGGAGCATCCCAAAAGATGGAAAGGAATGTAGAACGGTTCAAAGGCTGAACCAGTGATAGATTTCAATCTTAGCTCTTACTAAGTGGACAAACCTGCAGTATTATTTTTCCCTCTGGCTTTGTTGAATAAAATAAACATGAAGTACTCGGCATATATAGTGGGATCTTGGCCACATATGTTACTATGGGAAGAGTCTAGGAAGATACCTAATCATGGATGAACATAAGACTATGAATGATTGTCCACAAAAGCTGAATGGTATCCATCCTAGCTTGTGGGAAGCACATTAACTTCCAAAATGCTTTATAAAGGGTCTTGTGCAGGTTATTCATTTGACCTCAGAATACTTGGAGAAGTAAGATATGCATTGATTGTCAGCACATTACAGGCATTACATTGCACCTTCAGGATGCAGTCGCACAATATTTAAAATTTTTATTGAAAGTCACCTCATAGGAAACACACATACCCATTCTACTCACATCCTACTAGATGGAGAGAAAAGCAGGTTTCAGAGTAGATTCTTTCAAGCTTCACAAACACTGTTGCATTTCCCAGACAATGGTGTGTGAAATGATGGTGAGGACGCACAATCACCAGTCTGGTGAAGCAAATGTTTTAATACAAGAACCCATTATGGACTTATGAGCTGTGAGCTCTTTCTATCTAAATGCAGGAGCAACTCTATCACATTTCTGGGACACTGGTGTGTGAAATGATTGTCCTTGTTAAAAGAGCTGGAGTGTGGACGAGCAAACTCTTTAAGGTAAAGAGTGGATTAGAGACTTAGAAGCTGTGAGCCTCGCTTCCTTTACTAAGGGCCTGCAGACATGTGGAAGAACCAATTCTATTCCTGTTCCTGAGGCAGGGCATGTGAGAACGGCGCACATTTGCACGATCCCTATGAGAGTGCTGCTGACATTGTTTTACAGACACAGCACCCTACTGGCTCTGTCGATTTCCCCAGGGTTAGGTTACTGTTTGAATGATGCCTGCTGCATGTACTTCCTGAAGATGCCATGAAATATTTCTTTTATGAACAATGTCTTGTCAGTGCAAGTACAATGGTACCTCAAAGAAGCCTTGTCTCTTACAATATGAATCTACCTACTGAGCCGTCAACCATTTTAGGCCAGTTTCAAAAGGATGAGAATTAACCTCTCAACCTGTGCCCCTCTCCTACTGGAAAGGCGTGCTTGTAGCAATTAATTCCTTTACAGAACAAAGCTTCAAAGACTTTGTCCAGAATATTTTGTGATAGACAGAAGAAAAAAAACTTAATTCTGAAGGAACAGGGGAAAAAGTAAGAGAACAAAGCACCCTTGGATGTGACTTTATTCTAGAATCAAACTGTCACTTGTATTTAAGATGTTGTGCTTATCATTATTTGTTATTTCAAAGACAATTTGAATTTAAGAGACATGATTTTCTAAAGATTTCCACAGAAAATCTGTGAGTCCTCTGAAGATAGAGCTTTCCAGATCAAAACTTACTTTCTTCTCTTTAAACAGCTGGCTGTAAAGACTAATTATAGAGCAGAGATGGCAAGAGCAAAGTTATGTCCCACTTTGACTCCAACTTTAAGGCTTTTCTCATCCTCAGAAGTTGAGAATGCTCCATTTTACTCACAGGAGGACCTTGACATGAATGAGAAATCAACTGGGCTCACTTTCATACTCTATCTTTTCCTGATAAATGAAACCTCATTACTATCATAACTGAGTACTATGTTAAGACCCATAAACTGAAAGGTATTTTCCTGTAATTTATATATAAATTGGATTAAATAGTGAACAATGAGTTATTTTACTTCTTATCATGAACTGCTAAGTGCATTGGGATCCCATGTTAGCAGAAAACTACAGAAAGATACAGAAATTGTAATAAATAATCTGTCTTTAGGAAGATAGCAATCACTTCAAACAGTTAGAATTAAACAGATGAGCCAAATAACAAGTATAAATATGTACTAAGCTTGGGTACTAATTTGAGCCAAAGCAATTAAAACTTCAACAGCAGAGACTGCAGAAGGACATATATTGGAAAGAGACCACAGACAGAACCTGGGGGAGCTGAGGTCTCAGGAAGATATTTTAAGGCAGGGTAGGACTTAAACAGAGAAGAAAACTGAAAACAATGACAACTGAAGTATCCACTAAGATCATGATGCACAAAAACGATGAGTTGGCCCATCCTTTACAGCCTGTGTGCGTCTCAGGAGGTCTGCAGTAGCTAGGGACACAGGAGGTCCTCAGTAACCAGAAACAGCATTGCCTGCCTCTAAGGAGACCAGTTCTAACCCAGGTTACAGAGCTCTACCTGCCTCCAAGGAGGCCTGCTCCAGTCAGAGACACTCATGCCAGTTAACACCAGAGGTAACCAGATGGCCAGAGGCAAGTACAGCCTCATCCCAAAACAAGTGAGTATAACTTCTTGGCACCTCACAAAGAACTTTCTCTAAAATGGACCATATAGTCAGACACAAAATTAGCCTCAACAGATACAAGAAGATTGAAATAATCCCATGCATTCTATCAAATTATCATGGCCTAAGACTAGACTTCAATAACAACAAAGCCAACAGAAAGCCCATATACTCATCAAACTGAACAACTCGCTGCTCAATAATAATTTGGTCAGGGAAGAAATAAAGAAAGGAATCCAAGACTTTAGAGAATTCAATGAAAATAAAGACACATCATACCCAAACTTATGGGACACAATGAAAGCAGTATTAATAGGAAAATTCGTAGGACTAAGTGCCTTCACAAAGAAATTGGAGAGATTCCATGAAAGCACCTTAATAGCACTCCTGACAGCTTTAGAACAGAAAGAAGCAAACATACCCAAGAGGAGTAGATGGCAGAAAATATTCAAACACAGGGCTGAAAACCATACTGAAGGAAAAAAGAGAATGATACAAAGAATCGACAAAACCACGAGCTGGTACTTTAAGAAAATCAAGAAGATATATAAACCCTTGGCTAAACTACCTAAAGGGCACAGAGACAATATCCACATTAACAAAATCAGAAATGAAAAGGGAGACATAATAACAGAATCTGAGGAAATTAAAAAACTCATTAGAACCTATTACAAAAGCCTATAAGCTACAAAACTGGAAAATCTAGATGAAATGGATGACTTTCTAGACAGATACCACATACTGAAGTTAAAGTACCACAACCCTGAATGAAATAAATTTGTCATAAAAAAATGAAATACCAACCAAAGAAATCCTAGAGGCACATGGTTTTAGTGTAGAATTCTACTAGACTTTCAAAGAAGAGCTAATACCAATAATCCTAAAACTATTCCACAAAATAGAAACAGAAGGAACACTACCTAATTCATTTTATGAAGCGATAGTTACTCTGATACCTAAACCACACAAAGACCCAACAAATCTAAACAAGTTCAGACCAGTTTTGCTTATGAATAGAATATCAAGGCAATGATATTCAATAAAAATCTCTTGAACTAAATCCAAGACCACATCAAATACCATCATTGAGCAGGGTCAAGTAGGTTTCATCCCATGGATGCATGGATGGTTCAATATATGAAAATTTGTCAATGTAATACATGATATAAAGAAACTCAAGGAAAAAGTCACATGATCATCTCATTAGACGATGAAAAATCCTTCAACAAAACATAACACCCTTCCATGTTAAAATCTTGAAGAGATCAGGAATTCATGACACATTTCTTAATGTAATAAAAAGAGCATATAGCAAACCATTTTCCAACATCAAATTAAATGGAGAGAAACTACAAGCAATCTCATTAAAATCCAGGACAAGAAAAAGCTACACACTCTCTATTAAATGTAGTACTTGAAATTCAACTTGAGAAATTACACAAAAAAGGAGATCATGGGGATACAAATTGGAAAGGGAGGAGTCAAAACATCACTATTTGCAGATGATATAATAGTATACATAAGCGACCCCCAAATTCCAACAGAAACATCACTATTAGCAGATGATATGATAGTATACATAAGCGACCCCCAAATTCCAACAGAAAGCGCCTACAGCTGATAAACAATGTCAGCAAAGTAGTAAGATATAAAATTAACTCAAACAAATCAGTAGCTTTCCTTTTTACAAATATAAACAGGTTGAGAAAGAAATTAGGGAAGCAACACCCTTCACAATAGCCATAAATAGTATAAAATATCTTGGTGTAACTCTTACTAAGCAAGTGAAAGATCTGTATGACAAAAATTTCAAATGCCTGAAGAAAAAAAAAATCAAAGAATACCTCAGAAGATGGAAAGGTATCCTGTGCTCATGGATAGGTAGGATTAACATAGTAAAAATGGCTATCTTACCAAAAGCAATCTACAAATTCAATGCAATACCCATCAAAATTCCAACACAATTCTTCACAGACATGGAAAGAAAAATTATCAACTTCCTGTGGAAAACCAAAAAAGACCAGTACAGTCAAAACAAGTCTCAGCAATAAAAGAACTTCTGGGGTGAACCTACATCCCTGACCTCAAGATGTACTACAATTTATAATGATAAAAACCACAAGGTATTTGTACAGAGACAGACAGGTCAATCAATGCAATAGAATCAAAGACTTAGAAGTAAACGTACATACCTATGGTCAACTGATTTTTGACAAAGAAGCCAAAAACATATAGTGGAAAAAACAAAGCAACTTCAGTAAATGGTGCTGGTCTAATTGGTGATTTGTATGTAGAAGAATGAAAATAGATCCATATTTATCACCTGGCACAAAGCTCAAGTTCAAGTGAATCAAGGACTTCAACATAAAAGTAGATATTGAATCTAATAGAAGAGAAAGTGGGGGAAAGCCTTGAACTCATTGGCACAAGAGGAAATTTCCTGGACAGAACACTATTGGCTCAGGTTCTAAAATCAAGAATTGATAAGTGGGACCTCATGCAACTGCAAAGCTTCCGGTCACGGGGGCGGGGAACACAAAGGCCTGACGCTATTATGGATGTTATTATGTGTTTACATATGGAAGACTAGTATGTCTCTCTCTTGAGAGGCCCTACCTGTACCTGACTGAGACAGAGGCAAATACTTACACCCAACCATTAGACTGAAGTTGGGGACCCCTGTGGTTGAAGAAGATTGAAGAAGCCAAAGGAAAAAGCGACTACATAGGGAGACCAGCAGTCTCAACTAACCCAGACCCCAAAGAGCTCACAGTGACTGAACCATCAATCAAGATCACACAGAGTCTGGTCTGAGGGCCCTGGAACATGTCTGCCTGGTCTGGTATCAGTGGGAGAAGATACACCTAATCTATGTGAGACTTGAGTTCCCAGGGCAAAGTGAGGTCTATTGGGGTGGGGGGCATCCTACCAGAGGCAAGGGGCAGGGAGGAATGGGAGGATGAACAGGGGACCAGAAGGGGAGGTACTGAAGTGGAATGCCAATAAATAAAATAATTAAAAATTCTTAAAAATGACAGAACTCTTTTGGCAAAGAAACACTACACAGTGTAATATAAATAACTTAAAGAACCAATGCTCTCCAATGCTAGGGGCTGAGAGACAGGCACTAGAGGTGTAGTACACTGAGGATGCCTATGGATTAGATGACAACAGAGCTAAGATTAGTGGGCTATGTGTGAGAAACTAAAGAGTCTAGAGACTGCTAGATATTATGTGTGTTTGCACTAATGGCATGTAAGAGGGCTTATAGATGAACAGATATGTGAATGGGTAGACAAACAAATTCTAGGATAACTGCTACATTGGAATGATTTTGCTGACATATCTTGGTTGCATGTACACTTATCCTGGATTGTCACACAGTATATAACAGTATACCATAATGAAATCTTGACTTGGATTTCTCAGTGTCACCATACCATTTATTTATTCTGAGTGACATTCCAATGTCACCATGTCATCAGCTATCCAGAGCATTAGGGGCTTTGAAATGGCCTCTAACTTTCCTCTCTCATCTCCTCACAATCTTCCCTGACTTCTCATCCTCTCTTCCTATCTTCTTCTCTAGGACTAGTAGCTATTAATTATGACTCAGTTTTATGAAGCAGTAACCCACACTTGATTGATAAAATGAAGTCATTGAAGAATATGATGTGCAATGGCCTCATCTGTTCCTGTATGGGTATTCCTCTTTCCACTAGGATTATCACTGAAAGTAAAGTAGATCCATGTTTCCAGCATTCTAGCCTACTGAGCCTGAAAGGACACACTCTTCCAGCATCTTCGAATTATGAGTCCCTGGCAAAAACTGAATATGGTGGGATCAATGCAAATTAAAATCATACCGACACATAAAACATGAGATAGGACAATATTCACTCACTAAGAAAACAAACCAAAACCAAAAACCAAAAACTGCTGATGACGGATACAGACCAAGGGGATCTCCTCCACAGAGCAACCCACCAACTAGGGGGAAAATAAAATAGACCTAGATATATCAGTTCTGAGTATCTACCTGAAGGGCTCTAAGTCAGCACAGCAAAGGGATACTTGCACATTAGCATTTACTATAGAAGTATTGGCAAGAACTGAGTGATGGTACTGACCTAGGTTCCAACAATGGAAAAATTGATAAAGAAAATATGATATGTGTGTCTGTATATCAGTTTTATATGTCATAGTATTATATATAGAGAAGTATGTGCAAAATGAATGTTTTAACTGATTAGTAATTATGAAATTATATTATTTGTAGAAGGTAATCACATTAAATGAAGTTAATGTAGAAAAATATTGCATATTTTTCTCTCATTTATCAGACCTATGCTTTAAACAGTTATATTAAATCATATTTGTGTATATGATATGAATGTTGAAGTTAAACTGCCTAACAGAGCAATGGGACTCAAAGGAAAAAAGAGGTGAGAAAGGGGAAAATGAAGGAACATGAAGTGAATTAGAGGAAAACCATTTCACTGCCTTCTACAATGCAGCACAAGTAAATTATTTTATTTACATGAAAATATCTTTAGGCAACCCAGGATCATGTACAAAAAATAGGACACAACAAGAGAAAATAATGAAATAAAAATTATTTCAAAGAAAACAAGTCAGTGAGAGGAAATCTATTGCTTATATATTTTAAAAAGTGGTCTTAATATTTTATTTAATAAAAGCTGAAAGCTGAGTGTGTGTGTGTGTGTGTGTGTGTGTGTGTGAGAGAGAGAGAGAGAGAGAGAGAGAGAGAGAGAGAGAGATGGATAACTTTAATAGGTCTAATTATATTTTATGATTATACCCAATCATGTTACTATGATTGTCCAAGCATGAACCAAATAACCTTCTTTTAGCCAGCCCTACCACCTGGAGTATAGAAAAGATCCAGGAGAAATTACTAAATGGGAATAGAACAAGGTACTGAGCAACCACAACAACAGCAATGGCTGCCAGTTCAATCATCATCCCCTAGGAAGTACAGCCACCCAGCAGAATGAACAGACTTCAGCACACAAGTCCATCATACTATACACATTGTATTACTTCTTGGTCACATAAACTGGAGCCAGTAATGACCATTCAAAACCTGATTTTCTCATCTGCTTGATGGATACAGTTGCCTGTTTTACTCCCTCCATATGGAATTTGTTATAAAAATTAAGACAAGCAACACTGCACTGCAGCTGAACGTGTTAGTTCAGTGGTAGGGCTGTATGAAATGCTCACCATACAATGGCTGCTATTATAGTGATGGTGACAATCATTAGTACTGCCATTACCATCACAACTGCTAGCTATCTGTTTATCTCATGTGAAGCCAAAGGCACTGTTCTCTTTTGCCTCCATGGGAAAACTAGCATTCACAATTCTTTTCCTGTGGCTTCTGTTTGGATAGAGATAAGATATTTATGTGTAAAGTAGTCATCCATCTTTCTTTCATTTTTCATTTGAAATAGAATTTTTCTTCTGCCTACCCCAAGTCACCCTTTGTTAGTTTTATTCCTTGATTCTTGAGGAAGAAAAATAGAGACACATAAACAGAGAATATGAAACAGTAAATTGCAAAAGAATGGGGAAAGCCAGAGAAGCAGAAAAGGTGAAAGCCTTGTAGGCTGAATTGAAAAGAGTATAACTAAAGACTTAAGAGGGAAAAGGGACCCTATGCAAAGAAAAAGAAAAAGCAGAAAAGAACGAAGGAAGAAGTAGAAGACTTCATTATGAACTGTCGAGATGTAAGCATCAAATGTATTTATATTCACACCCATAATTATTCATACGCTTCATACTTACTTCACTACTCCCTGAAAATAAAGAAAAACAGGTTATCTTTTTATCTAAGGTGTATGCATAAATTATAAACTTAATAGACAAAAATGTGAGTTGAAATGGGTTATTAAAATCCGACATTCATCTGTATTGTCTATGCTTTCTAAATATCTATGAAAACCATTTTTGAGAGAAAGAATTGAAAAATCGCAATCCTATATCATCCCTGTCCTTTAACTATCCCAACACAGGGCACAGTGCCCAGGGATGAAGTAAGAAAGCTATGGATACCTTAGAGGACAAAGGGCTTTGCTACTTCCTACAATGAATGCAGTACACGCTGCTGGCCAACAGCTCATCTCCACTCTGATTAACATGACCAAGAAGAAGATCTGGAATCTGATTCACTGGAAGACTAAAAAGTCTCCGAATGACTACAACTATTATTGATAATCACAAAATTCTACAAATTATGTGTGACTTTATTCATGCTGGGATCTTCTAAGCCCACAGAAATAAAGGGAAAGATATTGTATACTGCATAACTCTCACAAGACACCAGCATTTTCCCAGTCCATCTGATTTTCTTATAGGAGGTTAAAAATGCTATTCTGCTTTAAACCAACAGGAATGGGGTTATAGATGATTCATGAAGTCTTTCTAAAGGAGTCTTCCTAATTCCACTTCCCCAAACAGTCCATTTCTGATACTCCCTCCCCACAGGGAAGATAAGCAAACACACATCCATTAGTAAAGGCACCTAAGTGGTATCTTCAGTTGTGAATAGATTAGTCCCTTGCCTTCTTTATTCTTCAGGCTTTGGAAAACCATATTTAATTAACACCAATCTACAGGTATTTATCCACTTGGCATAGCTGGTAGGAACTACAACTGGAAGTCAAGAGGTATTTGGCAGGCAATGTGGATCAATATTTAGTGAAAGGTTATTTCCACATTCTCCTGAGCTAGCTGCAACCTCAGGCCTGGTAGGGCAACACAGGAATCAGGGCTATGTAAGAACACCAGTCCAGGATGGATTGGGAAGATTAGACGGATAATCTTCTGCTGCCAATGTTCTATCAACACAGAGAACTAGACAATCCAGAACTTCCTGGAAATGCCAACTTCATTCCCCTTCCTGGTATACATATGTCTGCCAAATGAAATGTCAATACAATTCTAATTAACACACTGGATACAAGTTATGAAACTTAAAGAATCGAAGCCCAGAGAGAGGCTTACAGTTTATGTGGTATAAATCTTGCATCTCGCCAGAGGAAGAACTGAAGGTTGGCAACACAAAGGCTAGTCTCCTCCATAACTCACACACCTAAATAGCTTAGGGCCGCGAGTATGTGATGTCATGTAGGGACATACAAAAAAGGGACAGTTCAAAATTAGGATAATAAATTGAACAACTTTAGCTACCAAATGAAAGGCATGGGTGATTCTTTCCATTCCTTCTTGTCTTTTTGGAGTTCAACCAAATTAAAATTTTTATAATTGCCTTATGCTATCAATGTTTTCTTAAGATAATTGTCCTTTTAGTCCTGCCACACCAAATGCACCATTCTTCACTTTTAATAGTTCTAAGACCTTATTTAACCAATCCATCTTTGTATTAGTGGCATCTATGACTGGGAACAATGGGGCAGAAGTTGCCAGAGAGTCTATTTCTAGAGATGTATCCAAGCAATATAGTGCACATGGCTCTGTTTCTAGACTTAAATGTGATGACATTGCTGACTTGACCAAAGATACTTTAAAACCATTAGGTTCTCGAGAGCAGAGATCAACCAGGACACAATACCAGAGTAAGCCTACACCTGCCTAGAGTATGGGTGACAATGACGACATATTTTCTTCTATCTTATGAGTTCACCAAAGAAATGCTACTGAAGCTTTAGTGCCATAATGGGAGCAGAGCATCTGTAACCTACTTTCCCTCCAGTGTTTTATGTAAATTCCAAACAGATCAACTGCCCTAACAATGCAATGCTAAAAAGCCTTCTATCTTTCCTATAGACTGCCGAAACTAAAGGTCAGAGGCAGCTATGTTCTTCCCTCCATCATCCAAACCACCCTCCTGAGTTTAGTTATCTGCTTTCTAGGACACAGTTCTCAAAGTAAAGAGAGAAATTTTAAAGTAAATGAAAATGCTTATCATTAAGGCCGATTTTTAGATGGTTTTATTCTTTGAGCCAAGGAAAACAATGAGTGTTCTTTTCTCCATTCCATATGGAACAGAGGATGGGAAATATCGTACACTGAAACCTGAGCTTTGTACCCGAAGATAAGATTGTGTTTTTGAGGAGAGGCAGAAATGCACGCTCTGTTGATAAGATGTCCTATTGAAGCTAGAAGAGATTCAGATGATGGATCACTTTGGAGATAAACTGGGGTTGTGGCTGAGCCTGTATGTCACAGGGACATCACTGAGAACGGTCACCGGTGCTGAGCCTGCAGGTAATAAGCAGGTCCACTGTGGGAGACAGGGTGTTAGGTACTTTGAGCTTTGCATCAGGGAAGTGCATCCCTCATCAGTGACATCATCTGAGAAGAAATGACTGGTGATAAACAGGAAATATGTACACATAGAAGTTTCTCTTCCAGGTTTTAAGGTCAAAGATATGGCACATCCCATTTCAGAGGGCAGAATGAAAGCTTATTTAGGACTTTATATGCATCTTGAAGAGTCTCACTACCAAATCTACAAATCTACCTGTACCTCTAATTACACTGACTAGTTTCTCACCTTCCCTATGGCAACTCTTCCTCCTGTGAACCTGTCTCTACTCAAGATCAAACACTAGCCATTGTTTTGATCTATACCATTGATCCCTACAATCTGATCATTCCCGTTTTCATAGCAAATGGCTTTAAGTCTGGACCTCCAAATGTACCTTCTATTTCTCCATTAATTTGTTTATTCACATTGTATCCCAATAGCAATCTTTTTACTTCCTAGTACTTCCCTCATATAGTATCCTCCTTTCCTCTTCCCCTTCACCTGTGAGACAGGAAGACCCCCCCCCCCAGGTATGAACCTACCCTGGTACCTCAAGTCACTGCAGGACTTGAGGTACAACCTCCTCCACTGAATCCAGACAAGAGAGCCCAGTTAGGAAAGCAGGATCCACAGGCAGGCAACAGAGTCAGGTTAAGCCCCGACTCCAGTTGTTGGAGAACCCCCCACGAAAACCAAACTGCATATCTACTCTGTGCAAGGGGACCTGGTTCAGCCCTTGTATACTCTTTGGTTGGTGGTTCAGTTTCTGAGAGCCGCCAAGGGTCCAGGTAAGTTGACCTTCTGGGTCTCTCAATACTTCCTCCTACTCTTCCAGGGAGTCTATGAGGGTGAATCGAGCTGACACTCCTAGCAGTGGGTGACATGGATCTTGAGTGTCCATCTCTTGTAACCAAGTAGGCTCCCAGTGGAGGGATAAGAACACCAACCCACCCACAAAACTTTCAACCCAAAATTGTCCTGCTTACAAGAAGTGCGGGGACAAAGATGGAGCAGAGACTGTGGGAATGGCCAACCAATGACTGGCCCAACTTGAGATCCATCTCATGGGCAAGAACCAATTCCCAATTAGTTAATGATATTCTGTTACTCTTGCAGACAAAAGCCTAGCATAACTGTCCTCTGAAAGGCTCCACCCAGCTGCTGACCAAAACAGACACAAAGACCCATAGCCAAACATTCTAGGGAGCTCTGGAAGTCTTCTGCAAATGCACCTTTTTTTAACAAGACATCATCTCTCTGCCACTCCTAATAGCTTTATATTCTGTGGCCTCCATATTATCATCGTTTTCTGCACATTCCTTCTACTACCCACTCTAGAAAGGTTTTACATATGTCACAGTCCCCAGCAGTTTCTGAAGTGCTAGATTTAGTGGCTATTTCCCAGTACTCTCTCTTTGGCTTCTCCATGTTTGGTGCAATTCTTTTCTTCCTTGTCCTAGCTTTTGGAATCCTATAATATTGGTTTTTTTCAACTCCAGCTACTTCCTTTTTATTCCTGATGTATCATAACTTCTGCACTTCTAAAATGGAGAATGCTCCCAGAGTCTTGGCTTTAAATACTGTGTACATGTACTGATTGATGATCCTAAATTTCATCTTCAGCCTCTCCTGCTCACAGAATATAGATGCATACATTCAATCCCTGCTCAGAATCTTTATTACTTGTTGAGAAGCACTTCACAGTTAATATACACGGAGTTTAACTATTAATCACTCTTATTCCCCTAACATGTTTTGTCCTAAGGTTTTCCATTTCTGACATGATTTCAGCATATACCAGTAGCTCAGTTAAAATACCTGGGAGTTCTCCTTAGTCCTGTGTTTCTAATGATTTTCACCAGACTTAGACGTTAGCTCCTGGTACTCCCTCAGTGGATAACAATCTTGCCATTTCCATTGCAGACTAAGTAGTAGTCATCTCCTTCTTCTTGCACTATGACAAGTACCTTCTAAACGTACTTATTCTGAGTGTAGACATTTAACATCCAGAATGACACGTTTTAGAGTACAAAGCAGATCCCTACATACTTCAATTCAAAATTCTCCAATGATGAGGTTCAAAATTGTACACATCTATAATCCTAACATGTGGGAAGTGAAGGCAGGAGGATTTGTGTTTCAAGGCCACCCTGAACAATATAGTGAGATTCTATATCAAAACATATAAAAGGTACAAACAAAAAGTCTTTAGGAAGTTTCCATCATGACTTCTTAAAAGAAAGCCAAACTGAAAATGTGTAATCTGAGGTACAATAGCATCTCTTTCCTCACCACTCTTTACTGACTTCATGACTCTTCAGACCCATCAGTCATGTGCTTGCCTGGAACGTTTTATACTTACTGGAAGCTGAGCAAGGGATGTGCCTTCTCCAGATAGGTGCATGCTATCACTCATTCACTTGCTCATTACCCAGTCAAAAACTCTTAACTGGTCTTCAGAACTTTTTTCCCAAAGACTGATATCAGTACTCTATTATCCCATGTGCTATTTTGTATTTAGGCCCATGTTCTATGCTACTTATATGGTAGATCAGTTATCCTATATTATGTATGTATCAGATTTTTATTTCTTTTATAAGAATAAATACTCGAGGGAAGCTAGGAGGTTGCCTGTTTGATAATTTATCTAAATTGCTTAAGGGAATGTCTAAAGGAGAGTGAAGCCATATTATGCATTTTTGGAAAAAAATGGCAAATTTCCATCAACCTGGTAGAATTAAAACCTTGCCCTGACCTGCAGGTAGGTGAAGAGCAGCCTGGACTCAGCAGTTATGTTCACAATGGTTTCTTCATTATCAGCCTATTGTTCTTTCAGAGATGTTTCTCGGGAAGAAAAATGCTTGAGATAAAAAATCAAACTCTACTAAGATAATCCTACATATATTGTACAATATAGTTTTAGAAATAAGCATAAAAATGCTTTCTAAAAGTATTTAAAAAGTATTTAAGTATTTCTAAAAAGTATATAAAGTTCTTACCTATGGTGAGGTCTTAGTATTCTCTAATCCCTTATGTTAGGATTTCTATGGGGGTGATTTAACTAGAACCAAAGGTGGTTTGTAATAATTCCTACTCTCTCTCTCTCTCTCTCTCTCTCTCTCTCTCTCTCTCTCTCTCTCTAAATAAAATACTAGTAGTATTTTACTGCTATATATTAGTCAGTATACAACTGACCAGAATATGTAATACAGTTCAGTAGGTTCTCAAAAAAATAAACAATAAAATAGAAAAATCAACACAATGCATAACTATGAATTTTATATAAAAAAGAAATGGTCCATCAATGTATAAAGTTTGTTTAACCTTAGAGGTTATTGGGAAAGGTAAATTGAAATCACAAGAAACTCCTTCATATGTAGAGATGGGCAAATTGACAATATAAATGCAAATTTGTAGAAATGTGGAACACCTACAACTGTAGATGCTATTGTTATTGTTACAACCACATCAGAAACCAATTGGTATATTTTATTAAAGTTAACTCATTCACAGTCATTTTTTACTTCTGTGTTGTAAGTATGTGTATAGACAATACACTATAAAGTATATTTACAGGAGGTGATGTCTTTTAAACACTATGTATAAATATATATTAATGTATATGTACCCTTATATATTGTATAACATATATCTATCACACATTACAAGGTCATTAGCTTTTTCTCCCAATATAAGGTTTTTTAATTTAATTATTGAAGATTTTCTGCATCTACATCTAATCAAGCCTAATGCTTATATAATCAGCCTTATAATCTTGAACTTACTATTCCAAAGTTTTTATAAAATTCAAAAATATTCTATACATTTAATTCTCTCTTTAATGACAAAAATGAACATTATTTTGTTTATATGAATGCTATAAGACAGAAAATTGGTCTCTTATTTTAACAGCTATGAAAAGATTTTAGCAGAGGGAAATATTTATTTTTTACTTACAGTTACAGAGGGATCATTTATGGCCAATTTTCTCACTGCAGTGGGCTTCCAGAGAGCCAGGATATCAAGTCAGATTTCGAGTTAAGGACAGGGAAAGGGCTAAGAAGAAAATATATCCTTCAAAAGCACACCTCCAGGCAAGCTCTGCCTTCTAGTGTCCAATTACAGATTAATCAGTGGATTGAGTCATTGTTTTGGTAAAAGCCTTCATGGCATGATCAGTTTCCTAAAGCCTCATATCTAAACATTGAGTTAGAAACAAGCATTCAACACATGAACCTTCCAAGGACACTTCGTGTGAAAACCACAAAATGACGTCATTAACATTAAAGTTTCAGCACACAAAGCTTTAGGTAATTGGCTATGCAAATTCTTTCATCAATCTCTACTTCATTTTTCAACAGAACTCTTAAATTTTTAATTTAATTTTAATGGATGAAGTATTCCTTTGGCAATCTAAAAAATACATTTGGCGCTCCTTATAATATTCCCTTTAAAATGTGCAAAATGAGACTATAGGCTAACAATGTTATTAATATAATAAAATAATATATTTATCAATATAATACACTTTTGGGTTTAAATCTCAATCTAGTCTACTCTACTAGTCTAAATTACTAGATTTTAGTAATTATACCAAATTTTGGAACCCATTTTCACATTTTAACAATGCAGCCTCAAATAGTATATCTACAAATGGGACATCTTTATCAGATTCTTCTCCACAAGACTCAGGGACTACAAAAGAGGTATAGGAAAGCATAAAAAGCTAGGGTTTGAGGTGGACTGAAGAGAAATAGTATAGCCTGGAGATAGCAGGACAACTACACTCAGGCAGAAGCAGTGACCTACATAAGAATTGCACATAACGTCAAGCCAGTCAACTTCCTGTTGGAGTTGAGAGGGACTCACAAATCTTCATCACTAGCTGAGGGGCTAAAGACAGTAGATGGTATCTGGGACAGAGAAGGGGTGGTTGATTCAGTTTTCTTTAGGAGCATAGACCATTGCAGGTAAAACACACCTCACACATACAAGTATGTCCTCACATATAGAGGTATATGGGCCACACACATAATGGTATATAGAAAGTGGGTTACTACAAAAAAGGACACATATTTGGACGGGGGCTTTGAGAGGATTTAGTGGAGGAATGATAGGTGAATATGATATAAATGCTTCATATATATGTCTGACTTTCCTAAATAATTAGTAATTTTGTGTATATATGTATATATAATAATAATTTTGATTATATTTCTTAAAACTGACAAGGATTCTAACTGGACACTCAAATGTCATTATTAATGTATTAAGGTTTTCATTTTTTTCTCCATCTTTATTAAATTGGGTATTTCTTATTTAGATTTCAATTGTTATTCTCTTTCCCGGTTCACAGGTCAACATCCCCTAACCCCTCCCCACCCACCCGCCATTACCTACGTCCCTCCAAAAATCATGTTCACTGGGGGTCAGTCTTGGCAGGACCAAGGGCTTCCCCTTCCAATGGTGCCCTTACTAAGCTATTCATTGCTACCTATGCAGTTGGAGCCCAGGGTTCGTCCATGTATAATCTTTGGGTAGTGGCTTAGTCCCTGGAAGCTCTGGTTGGTTGGCATTGTTGTTCATATGGGGACTCAAGCCCCTTCAAGCTCTTTCAGTCCTTTCTCTGAATCCTACAACGGGGATCCTGTTCTCAGTTCCATGGTTTGATGCTGGTATTCGCCTGTGTATTTGCTGTGTTCTGGCTGTGTCTCTCAGGAGAGATCTACATCTAGTTCCTTTCAGCCAGCACTTCTTTGCTTCATCCATCTTTTCTAGTTTGCTGGCTGTTAATGTATGGGCCATATGTGCGGCAGGCTCTGAATGGGTGTTCCTTCTACCTCTGTTCTACACTTTGCCTCCCCATTTCCTCCCAAGGGTATTCTTGTTCCCCTTTTAAAGAAGGAGTGAAGCATTCTCAGTCATCCTTCTTGATTTTCATGTGTTCTGTGCATGTAGGGTAATTTGAGCATTTGGGCTAATATCCACTTATCAATGAGTGCATACCATGTGTGTTTTTCTGTGATTGGGTTACCTGACTCAGGATGATATTTTCCAGTTCCATCCATTTGCCTATGAATTTCATAAAGTCATTGTTTTTCATAGCTGAATAACATTCCATTGTGTAGATGTACCACATTTTCTGTATCCATTCCTCTGTTGAAGGGCATCTGGGTTCTTTCCAGCTTCTGGCTATTATAAATAAGGCTGTGATGAACATAGTGGAGCACGTGTCTTTGTTAAATGTTGGGGCATCTTTTGGGTATATGCCCAAGAGAGGTAGAGCTGGATCCTCAGGTAGTTCAATGTTCAATTTTCTGAGGAACCTCAAGACTGATTTCCAGAGTGGTTGTACCAGTCTGCAATCCCACCAAAAATGAAGCAGTGTTCCTCTTTCTCCACATCCTGGCCAGCATCTGCTGTCGCCAGAGTTTTTGATCTTAGCAATTCTGACTGGTGTGAGGTGGAATCTCAGGGTTGTTTTGATCTGCATTTCCCTCATGACTAAAGATTTTGAACATTTCTTTAGGTGCTTCTCAGCCATACGGCATTCCTCAGTTGTAAATTCTTTGTTTAGCTCTGAAACCCAATTTTTAATAGGGTTATTTGTATCCCTAGGGTCTAAATTCATGAGTTCTTTGTATATTTTGGATATAAGCCCTCTATCAATTGTAGGATTGGTAAAGATCTTTTCCCAATCTGTTGGTTTCTGTTTTGTCCTAACAACAGTGTCTTTTGCCTTACAGAAGCTTTGCAATTTTATGAGATCCCATTTGTCGATTCTTGATGTTAGAGCAAAAGCCATTGGTGTTTTGTTCAGGAAGTTTTCTCCATTGCCTATGTGTTCAAGATGCTTCCCCACTTTTTCTTCTATTAGTTTGAGTGTATCTGGTTTGATGTGGAGGTTCTTGATCCACTTGGACTTAAGCTTTGTACACGGTGATAAGCATGGATCGATCTGCATTCTTCTACATGCTGACCTCCACTTGAACCAGCACCATTTGCTGAAAATGCTATCTTTTTTCCACTGGATGATTTTGGCTCCTTTGTCAAAAATCAAGTGCCCATCGGTTTGTGGGTTCATTTCTGGGTCTTCAATTCTATTTCACAGGTTTATCTGCCTGTCTTTGTATCAATACCATGCAGTTTTTTCACTATTGCTCTGTAATACTGCTTGAGATCAGAAATAGTATTTTCCCTGGAAGTCCTTTTATTATTGAGGATAGTTTTAGCTATCGTGGGTTTTTTTGTTATATCAGATGAATTAGCAAATTGTTCTGTCTAACTCTCTGAAGAACTGGATTGAAATTGCTTTGAAACTGTATATCGCTCTTGGTAAAATGGCCATTTTTACTATATTAATCCTGCCAAACCATGAGCATGGGAGATCTTTCCATCTTCTGAGATCTTGTTCAATTTCTTTCTTAAGAGGCTTGAAGTTCTTATCATACAGATCTTTCACTTGCTTGGTTAAAGTCACACAGCGGTATTTTATATTATTTGGGACTATTATGAAGGTTGTCATTTCCCTAATTTCTTTCTCGCTTGTTTCTCTTTTGTGTAGAGGAAGGCTACTGATTTATTTGAGTTAATTTTATACCCAGCCACTTTGCTGAAGGTGTTTATCAGGTTTAGTAGTTCTCTGGTGGAAATTTTGGGATCACTTAAATATACAATCATGTCATCTGCAAATAGTGATATTTTGACTTCTTCCTTTCCAATCTGTATCCTTTTGATCTCCTTTTGTTGTCTGATTGCTCTGGCTAGGACTTAGAGAACTATATTGAATAAGTAGGGAGAGAGTGGGCAGCCTTGTCTAGTCCCTGATTTTAGTGAGATTTCTTCAAGTTCCTTTCCATTTAGTTTAATATTAGCTACTGGTTTGCTGTATATGGCTTTTACTATGTTTAGGTATGGGCTTTGAATTCCTGTTCTTTCCAGGACTTTTATCATGAAGGGGTGTTGAATTTTGTCAAATGTTTTCTCAGCATCTAATGAAATGATCATGTGGTTTTTTTCTTTCAGTTTGTTTGTATAGTGGATTATGTTGATGGTTTTCCATATATTAAACCATCCCTGCATGCCTGTGATGAAGCCTATTTGATCATGGTGGATGATTGTTTTGATGTGCTCTTGGATTCGGTTTGCCAGAATTTTATTGAGTATTTTTGCATCGATATTCATAAGGGAAATTGGTCTGAAGTTCTCTTTTTTTTTTGAATCTTTGTGTGGTTTAGGTATAAGAGTAATTGTGGCTTCATAGAAGGAATTCGGTAGCACTACATCTGTTTCAGTTTTGTGGAATAGTTTGGATAATATTGGTATGAGGTCTTCTATGAAGGTCTGATAGAGTTCTGCACTGAACCCATCTGGACTTGGGCTCTTTTTGGTTGGGAGACTTTTAATGACTGCTTCTATTTCTTTAAGTGTTATGGGTTTGTTTAAATGATTTATCTGTTCCTGATTTAACTTCAGTACCTGGTATCTCTCTAGGAAATTGTTCATTTCTTCCAGATTTTCAAGTTTTGTTGAATATAGGCTTTTGTAGTAGGATCTGATGATTTTTTGAATTTACTCTGATTCTTTTGTTCTGTCTCCCTTTTCATTTCTGATTTTGTTAATTTGGACACACTCTCTGTCTCCTCTGATTAATCTGGCTAAGGGTGTATCTATCTTGTCGATTTTCTCAAAGAACCAGCTTTTGTTCCTGTTGATTCTTTGTATAGTTCTTTCTGTTTCTACTTGGTTGATTTCAGCTCTGAGTTTGATTATTTCCTGCCTACTACTCCTCCTGCATGTATTTGCTTCTTTTAGGTGTGCTGTCAAGCTGCTGCTATATGCTCTCTCCTGTTTCTTTCTGCAGGCACTCAGAGCTATGAGTTTTCCTCTTAGCACAGGTTTCATTGTGTCTCATAAGTTTGGTTATTTTGTATCTTCATTTTCATTAAATTCTAAGAAGTCTTTAATTTTTTTCTTTATTTCTCCCTTTACCAGGTTATCTTTGAGTAGAGCATTGTATATGTGGGCATTCTTTCCTTATTGTTTTTGAAGACCAGCTTTAGACTGATGTGCTCTGATAGGACGCCTGGGATTATTGTATCTTTCTGTATCTGTTGAGGCCTGTTTTATGACCAATTATATGGTCAATTTTGGAGAAAATACCATGAGGTGGTGAGAAGAAGGTATATCCTTTTGTTTTAGGATAGAATGTTCTATAAATATCTGTTAAATCCATTTGGTTCATGACTTCTCTTAGTCTGTCTATGTCTCTGTTTAATTTCTTTTTCCATGATCTGTCCATTGATGAGAGTAGCATGTTGAGTTCTACTATTATTGTGTGAGGTGCAATGTGTGCTTTGAGCCTTAGTAAGGTTTCTTTTATATATGTAGGTGTCCTTTTATTTGGAGCATAGATATTTATGATTGAGAGTTCATCCTGGTGGATTTTTCCTTTGATGAATATAAAGTGACCTTCCTTATCTTTTTTGATGACTATTTGTTGAAAATCGATTTTATTAGATATTAGAATGGCTACTTCAGCTTGCTTCTTCAGACCATTTGCTTGGAAAGTTGTTTTCCAGCCTTTTACTCTGAAGTAGTGTCTGTCTTTGTCTTTGAGGTGTGTTTCCTGTAGGCAGCGTTGGTTCCCCATTGCGTATCCACTTTGTTAATCTGTGTCTTTTTATGGGGGAATTGAGTCCATTGATGTTAAGAGATATTAAGGAATAGTGATTGTTGCTTCCTATTATTTTCGTGTTTGGATGTGAGATTATGTTTTTGTGCTTGGCTTCTCTTTTTTTTTTGTTGCAAATTGATTAGTTTATTGGTTTTTCTAGGGTGTAGCTTGCCTCCTTGTGTTCGGCTTTACCATTTATTATCCTTTTTAGGGCTGGACTTGTAGAAAGATATTGTCAATTTGGTTTTGTCATGGAATATCTTGGTTTCTCCATCTATGTTAATTGAGAACTTTGCTGGATACAGTAACCTGGGCTGGCATTTGTGTTCTTTTAGGGTCTGTATGACATCTGTCCAGGATCTACTGGCTTTCATAATTTCTGGTGAAAAGTCTGGTGTGATTCTGATATGTCTGCCTTTATAGGTTATTTGACCATTTTCCTTTACTGATTTTTAATATTCTTTCTTTATTTTGTGCATTTGGTGTTTTGACTATTATGTGATGGGAGGAGTTTCTTTTCTGGTCCAATCTATTTGGAGTTCTGTAGGTTTCTTGTATATTTATGGGCATCTCTTTCTTTAGGTTAGGGAAGTTTTCTTCCATGATTTTTTTGAAGATATTTACTGGTCCTTTGAGTTGAGAGTCTTTACTCTCTTCTGTACCTATTATCCTTAGTTTTGATCTTCTGATTGTGTCCTGAATTTCCTGTATGTTTTGGGCCAGTATCTTTTTCCATTTTCCATTATCTTAAACAGTTGTGTCAATAATTTCTATGGATTCTTCTGCTTCTGAAATTCTCTCTTCTATCTCTTGTATTCTGTTGGTGACGCTTGTATCTACAGCTCCTTGTCTCTTCCTTTGGTTTTCTATATCCAGGGTTCTCTCCCTTTGTGTTTTCTTTATTGCTTCTATTTCCATTTTTAATTCTTTCACCTGTTTGATTGTGTTTTCCTGGAATTCTTTCAGGGATTTCTGTGATTCCTCTCTATAGGCTTCTACTTGTTTATTTATGTTTTCCTGCATTTCTCTAAGGGAGTTCTTTATATCTTTCTTGAAATCCTCTATCATCATGATCAAAAATCTACATCTTGCTTTTCTGGTGTGTTTGGATATTCAATGTTTTCTTTGGTGGGAGAATTGGCCTCCAATGATGCCATGTAGTCTTGGTTTCTGTTGCTTGGGTTCCTGTGCTTGCCTCTTGCCATCAGGTTTTCTCTGGTGTTACCTTGTTCTGCTATTTCTGACAGTTGCTAGACTGTCCTATAGGCCTGTGTGTCAGGAGTGCTGTAGACCTGTTTTCCTGTTTTCTTTCAGCCAGTTATGGGAACAGAGTGTTCTGCTTTCAGATGTGTAGTCGTCCCTGTCTACTTGTCTTCAGGTGTTCATGTGGGCATGTGTCCTGAGTCCAACAGGCAGGTCACTTGGAGCTGAAAAATTGGTCTTACCTCTGGTCTTGGGCATGAAGTTTCTCCTTGGATCTGGGTTCAGCTCTCTGTGAGGGCAGCAACCAGAAGGGCCTGCCCCTCCTTCTCTTGGGTCCCTGTGCACAGGGGGCCCAGATGGCTCTAAGCATTTTCCTTTAGAGTCAGAAATATGGGCAGAGAGTAATCTCCTCTGGCTTCCTAGGCGTGTCCGACCCTCCTAAGGTCTAGCTCTCCCTCCCACAGGATTTGGGTGCAGGGAGCTGTTTGATTGGGTTCCTTCAGATCCAGAGGGAATCTGGGCTGCAGTGTTCCTACAGCTTGAATGCCCCTATCTTCCTGTTCCCAGAGGCCCTATACAGTTTCCTCTTGGGCCAGGGATTTGGGCACAGGTGGACAGTACGGCCGGTGTGTCCTGCCCTGCAGTCTCAGGACTGCCCTCCTGTCTGGGCCTTTATTTTCTTTAGATCTTACTAATATTGTAATTTCTGTCTTTGAAAAATGATTATAATAGAAAGAACTAGTAATACATACCAATTAATCTGAGCTCTCACTATGTGCCTTGTTGTATATGAAATGTCAAGCTGATCAGGTACTTAGAGACAATCTTATGAGGCACAGACTTTTTTTTGACAAGAAACCTGGAGTTGTGAAATGTGAAATGTTTCTTAGAGTTAATACATTACTTGAAGACTATCAGGTAAATCTACCTGGAAACCATACATCCTCTCATGAATTCTGTGGTGTTCCTCCTGAAGAATGGAAAGGTCAAAGACTTTTAATATCTTTCAATATGTCCTACATGGAAGATCTATTTACACAAATATAACTCTATGTTTTTGAGCTGTATAAAAACACATTTGTGATAGTGTCTAACTCTATTTTTAACTTTTGACAGCTTTCAATTATGACTTCTCTTATTTATCAAAGGAGTGGACAAATAAAGAGATCTAGGTGCAGATAGCTAATAAATTCTGGGTGCACAGAAGCAATCCAATAAAGCTTTTTACACCCTTAACTCTAAAAGAAAATTCATGTCACTCAAGCCCTACTGTTTTGATGAACCTCCCTCCCCTGGCTCCAACCTTCTGCCATAAGTCCTCAGCCATGTGTCTTCCTTTTTCTTGCAAACCATTTCAGAACAGCTGGAAACCTGCCCTGCTCTTACCAGAAAGCTCCAATGAACCTTTTTGTGTATGTGTGTGTTTTAAATCTGCTGTTGCACATATAGTATTAGCTCAGCCATGCTTTGCAGCGGGAAAAAATTCCTCTTGCCGAAGGGGGTTAACCTTAACACAGATGAATGTTTCTCTTATTATATTAGACATAGGCTATTTAAAAATCTACAACTGATATACCAGCCACCAAAGCATGTAGGCTTACTACAGATCTTCACATAGCTCTCCATTCTTCTAGGCCCAGTCACCGAGTCCCAAGCCAGATCCATAGCAGATTACCCAGTCTCTGTGGCCTCTTCTCACTCTTTGCCCCCATTCCAAGGGACTAAGCAGATTCTGATGGAATACCCTGCATTCTTCCCTCTTTTGGATCCCCACAGCACTCTATTCTAGACTACCCAACCTTCCTCAGTGTCAGCCTCCAATATTAGAAACAGGTCTTACCTAGAGCCCTCCAGTGGCCAAAACTATTTGGATCCCAAAAGAATTTCCTACCAGACACCATAGCCACCACACTCCTCTAGGAACCAGAAGGGCAAAATAAACCAAGAAACAACACACCCATCTAAAAAAGACAAGACCAGACCCCGGTACCTAGAATTATAATAATCTCAAACTCATATATGTATATGTAAATAGCAGGGAGAACAATATGTCTCCACTAGACCCCAGTAACACCACCACAACAGTGAGTGTGTATTCCTACATAGCTGAAGCACAGGACAAAGACTGTAAAATAGCTATTATGAATATGGTAGAGGTCCTAAAAGACTGAATGAGTACCGTTTAAAAATCTATGAAAACACAAACAGTGGAAGGAAATGAATGAAAAGGTTGAAGACCTAACAGTGGAAAGTGGAAATCAATTCAAAAGGAAAAAAAAAAAAGAGAGAGAAATCTGGAATAAAAAAAAGTACACAAACTCAAACAGGATCCTCAGAAATTACCCTCATCAACAGTATATCAGTGATAGAAAAGAGAATCTCAGGCACTGAAGATGTAGTAGAAGAAGTGGATACTACAGTCAAAAAATATTAAATCTAAAAATCTTCTGGAAGATAACATCCAGAAAATCTGGGACACAGTAAAAAAAAAAACTTATCAATAAGGGAAACATAGGAAGGAGAAGCCCAGCTCAAAAGTCCAGAAAATATTTTCAACAAAATCAAAGAAAAATTTCCTAGCATAAAGAAAGAAATATCTACCAAGGTACGAGAAGCATGCAGAATTCCAAATAAGTTGGACAAGAAAATAAAGTCCTCTCAGCACATAACTAAAACACTAAATATACAGAGAAAAGAAAGAATATTAAAAGCTGTAAGGTAAAGAGAGCAAGTAACATATAAGTGCTAGAATAACAGCTTGTTTATGGAACCTCTAAAAGTTACGACCAGGGAAGACGTTCTA